>NC_080785.1:159601422-159793922 GCF_028018385.1 Neofelis nebulosa
CGACTTCAGCCAGGTCACGATCTCGCGGTCCGTGAGTTCGAGCCCGCGTCGGGCTCTGTGCTGACAGCTCGGAGCCTGGATCCTGTTTCCAATTCTGTGTCTCCCTCTCTCTCTGCCCCTCCCCCGTTCATGCTCTGTCTCTCTCTGTCCCAAAAATAAATAAAAAACGTTGAAAAAAAAAAATTTAAAAAAAAAAAAAAAAAAAAGAAATAGCATTTCAATTCAACGTTTGAAACACTGAATGTGAAGTCAGGGAAGTCACAAATTCTCTCAATAAATGGTGTCAGGACGACAGGCTATCCACTTAGGAATGAACAAATTCCAGGCACATCAAAATCTACCAAGATTATTAAAATATTGTAAAATGAAGGACAACATCCCAGGCAAGATTAAAGCAAAACTCATACAGTAAATAATTGAAAACCTGGACCAAAACGAAATTATAAGTTTATGGTGACACCACTCTCAATTTCTTCTTTATTGCAATTGTAATAGGATTGGCATTTACACTGTTTGTTATCAGTGTGAATGTGGACACACAGAATCATCAAGTGATGCTGGTGTTCCAGGGTACCCCCGTCCATGGTGGCCCAAAACCATACAGCAAACAGAGTGCACATCTTCCTGGACCCATTACACAGTGGTCAACTGTTTGCCTGGTGGCACCCTCAGTATCTGTCCCATCTGCCAACTTAGCTGCAGATTCCCATTTCTGGGAGCAGTCCTGAGCTATGCCAGTCTATTAGTAGTCAGATTCCAGTTTGGAAGGAGCTGCCGGATTGTATCTGGTTAATAACACACATGCTCTTCAGGTTCCTGGGGTTCCTGTTAAGGATGAGAGAAGGGTTGAATTAACAGAGACTACTTCTAGGGACACGTGACTAGCTCAGTCTGTGAAGTACATGACTCTTGATCTTGGGGTGGTGAGGCCAAACCCCACGTTAGATGTAGAGATCACTTAAAAAAATAATTTTTAAAAAAAGAAGGAATACAACTGTGATTGATAAGCATATGTTAATTAAAATCTGCATTTGAGGGGCACGTGGGCAGCTCAGTCGCTTAAGTGTCTAACTCTTGATTTCAGTTCAGGTCTTGATCTCATGACTGTGGGCATATCAAACCCTGCACTGGGCCCTATGCTGGACTTAAAGCCTACTTAAAAGAAAAAAAAAAAAAAAAAAAAAAAAATATATATATATATATATATATATATGCATTTGCTTTTTTTCTTTTTTAAATTTATTTAAATTTTAGTGAATGTTAGTGCAATGTTGTTCAGGAGTAGAATTCAGTGATTCATCACTTACAACACCCAGGGCTCATCACAAGTGACCTCCTTAATACCTATCACCCATCTAGCTCATCTCCCACACACCTTGTTCCATCAACCCTCAGTTTGTTCTAAACAATCTGCATTTGAAAGGAGAAACTTGGCCTTATTTTCTGTGTTAAAACCCCATCCAATGCTATTGGGTTTGTTGTTCTTTATTCTTGTATCCCTGTGAAAATGGATGATCTTGCTTTGAGAAAATATTTATATCTTGAGTTTTCAAACTAGGAAGTTTCAGTATTCCCTTTATTGACAAGAAAAACCTTAAAAGTCTAAAATTGTTGGTAGTTTTGCTTCCAATTTAACTGCCCCTCAAATTCAAGTGAATATTTTCTCTTCTTCCTTTACCCTTCTCCAGAAATAAGGCAGGTGACAAGGTTTTCAGGGGGGAAAAAGGTTATGTTGATAAGTCACCATATTCAGAGTCTGAACTCATTTTATCTAATAAAAACGTTTGCATTATTTTACAAAAGATATCTAGATGGAGTACATACAAACATACACACAATATATTCTTAATGCCTTAAAGTCAATAAGAAAAATACAATAACTAAAATAGAGTGTGCAAAAGATAGGAGTATATAATTCACAGAAAGCACCATGAAAATACAAAGATGTTAAAACTGTAAAAACACTGTTAATGAAGATACAAATTCATATGACATTAAGATAAATTGTTTACCCAACAAAGCAGGGGGATGAAAACATTTGATAATGTATATTTTCAGGATTCCTACCAATGAACAAATAAAGATGTGGCATACACACACACACACACACACACACACACACACACACACAATGGAATATTACTCGGCCATCAGAAAAACTGAAATCTTGTCATTTGCAACGACATGGATGGAGCTAGAATGTGTTATGCTAAGCAAGGTAAGTCAAATAGAGAAAGATAAACACCATATGATTTCATTTATATGTGGAATTTAAGAAATAAAACAGGGGCGCCTGTGTGGCTCAGTCGGTTGGGCAGCCAACTTTGACTCAGGTCATGATCTCACAGCTTGTGAGTTCGAGCCCCACGTCGGGCTCTGTGCTGACAGCCCAGAGCCCGGATCCTGCTTCAGATTCTGTGCCTCCCTGTCTCTCTGCCCCTCCCCTGCTCACGCTCTGTCTGTCTCTCAAATAAACATTTTTTTAAAACTTTTTAAAAGAAACAAAATAGATGAATATATGGAGGGGGGGAAGAGAGGGAAACAAACCACAAAAGATTCTTAATGATAAAGCACAAACTGAGGGCTGATGGATGGGGGTGAGTGAGGAGTGAGCTAAATGGTTGACAGGTACTAAGGAGGGCACTTGTTGTGATGAGTACTGAGTGTTATATGTAAGTGATGAATCACTGAATTCTACTCCTGAAACCACTGCACTGTATGTTGGCCAATTAAAATTTAAATAAAAATTTTTTAAAGATTCCAGGACGTCTGCAAACCCTAAGCCTCCTAATGGTTAAGTAGAAACAGAATTGTAAAATTGAAGTGTCCTTTACAGATTGCCCAGACTGGCCATGTCCTTCTATCAATGAAAGAAACTGTGTATCCTTCAGAGAGACTAGCTTATATTCTTGATGTCTTTGACTTTTCCCCTATCCACAAGTGTATAATGGACATGATTTTAAGTTCCTGTGACTTTCTTCTGTTAATTTCCTTCTAAATGAGCAGAGAGGTCATGTAAGCCACCAATCAGCAAATTTTTCATGTTAAAAATGAAAAATAAAAAAAAAAAAAGATATGACAGGGGTAGGTTTGATTGCATGTGGAAAGTTGATCCTCTCCTATAGCACCTGGGTAGTTTGATACAGTCTCATTGAATAGAAGACTTGTAAAATTTATTACAATGTAAAATAGATATGCTCTGGCAACCCAGTGTGTAAACCACCCAATAGCTCTGCTAAAGAAATTTATAAAAGTTCTCCTTCAGGGATTATTGAGACACTCACGGCAGCATTATTGTAGCAATGGGAAAGGAGAGGCCATCTACATGTGCATTAAAAAAGGAGAAAGGCAAAAAAAAAAAAAAAAAAAAAAGGAGAAAGGCAAAATATAATGTATTTTGTAACCTGTATATTTGGAACAGTGGCCAAAAAGAAAGGCGTGGATCTTTATTCAGTGACATCCAAAAACTCTCCCAAAACATCACTGACTGAAGAATAAGTTGAGAGCGAAGTACATGGTAGGAAAAACTTTATGTTAAAACAAAACACAGTTGGGGTGGCCGGGTGGCTCAGGTGGTTAAGCATCCAACTTCAGCTCAGGTCACGATCTCACTGCTCTTGGGTTCGAGCCCCACGTCAGGCTCTGCTCTGGCAGCTTGGATTTCCACCCTCACTTGCCAGCAAATCTTCCCTTGACTCCTCGCATGATATCAGAGAAGTCTGCCCAAACAGAAGATTTTAATAAAGTCCAGTTTCAAAACATACCACAAATATCAAGGATACCGTTTTAAAAATCACTGTCCTCCCAAGAACCAGGAACACCTCAACTCGAGATAACACAGAGGTTAGAATTATCTGACAAATATTTTAAAGCAACCGTCATAGAAAATGCTCTAATGAGCAATTACAAACTTTTCTGCAACAAATGAAAAACTAGAAAGTCTTAGCAAAGAAACAGAGAACTTTGATGAAGAAACAGATGATATATACCCCACATCTGTCCGAATGGCTAAAATTAACATCTCAGGAAACAACAGATGTTGGCGAGGATGCAGAGAAAGAGGATCTCTTTTGCATTGTTGGTGGCAATGCAAGCTGGTGCAGCCACTCTGGAAAACAGTATGGAGGTTCCTCAAAAAGTTAAAAATAGAACTACCCTATGGCCCAGCAATTGCACTACTAGGCATTTATCCAAGGGATACAGGTGTGCTATTTCAAAGGGGCACATGCACCCCCATGTTTATAGCAGCACTATCGACAATAGCCAAGGTATGGAAGGAGCCCAAATGGCCATCGATGTGGACATATATGTGTGTGTGGGTGTGTGTGTGTGTGTACAATGGAATACTACAGAGCACAAACTAAGGGTTTCTGGAGAGGTGTTGGGTGGGAGGTGATGGGCATTAAGGAAGGCACTTATTGGGATGAGCACTGGGTGTCCATACGTAAGAGATGTATCCCTGGGTTCTACTCCTGAAGCCAAAACTACACTGCATGTTCACTAACTTGAATTTAAATTTTTAAAAAATGAAATGACAGCACTATCCATCAAACGGGGGAGAAAAAGAAACATGATATAAGGATAACAGAAACTTGAGGCCTGAAAAATACAAAACCTGAAATAAAAACTCTACTGGATGGGCTTACTAGCAGGATAGAGACAGAAGAAAGGGGGGAAAAAAATCAGTGAACTGAAGACAAAACAATATGATTTACCCAATCTGAACAAAACAGACAAAATAAACTACAAAACAATTAGCAGGGTCTCAGGGACCTATGGGACTAAAAAAAAAAAAGTTTAAGATATCTGTCACTAAATTCCAGAGGGAGATAGAGAATACGGAACTGAAAAATTATTCAGAGGGGAAAAAAATGGCTAAAATTTCTCAAATTTCGAAAAGACAAGAACATATAAATTCAAGAAGCTGAGGAAACTCCATGGGGTGTCTGGTGGCTCAATCAGTTAGGCGTCCGACTCTCAATCTCTGCTCAGGTCATGATCTCACAGTTTGTGACTTCGAGCCCCGCATCGGGCCTCTGTGCTGAGGTGCGGAGCCTGCTTGCCATTCTGTCTCTCCCTCTCTCTGCCCCTCCCCTGTTTATGCTCTGTCTCTCAAAATAAAGAAATAAACTTAAAAAAAGAAGAAGAAGCTGAGGAAACTCCAAACAGTATCAACTCAAACAAATTAGGGACAAGATACATCACAATCAAATTTTTGATACCTAAAGGCAAAGAAAAAAATCCTTGAAAGCAATGAGAGATAATGATACTTCATCCCTAAGGGAACAAACATTTCAGATATCTGCTCATTTCTTATCAGAAATCATGGGTGCCAATGGAACGTAGTACAACATCTTTCAGGTATCGAGAGAAAAGATTAGAGTCAGTCCAGGGGCGCCTGGGTGGCGCAGTCGGTTAAGCGTCTGACTTCAGCCAGGCCACGATCTCGCGCTCCGTGAGTTCGAGCCCCGCGTCGGGCTCTGGGCCGATGGCTCGGAGCCTGGAGCCTGTTTCCGATTCTGCGTCTCCCTCTCTCTCTGCCCCTCCCCCATTCATGCTCTGTCTCTCTCTGTCCCAAAAATAAATAAAAAACATTGAAAAAAATTAAAAAAAAAAAAGTCTTTTATGGTTAAAAAAAAAAAAAAAAAAAAAAAGATTAGAGTCAGTCCAGAATCTTATATCCATAAAAAAAAAAAAAAAAAATCCTTCAGAAGTTAGGGAGAAACCAGGATATCTTTTCTTCATTAAAATTTATTTTTTCCTAGATATTAAATAACACACAGTTTTGTGGATTGAATCATATCCCCCCAAAATTCACAGGTTGAAGCCCTAAACACCGCCACCACCCCCCCACCCCCCCACCCCCCACACACACACACACACACACGTGAGACTGTATCTACGGACAGGACATTTTAGGAGTAATTAAGGTTACATGTGGTTATAAGGGTGGGGCTCTAAAAGTGTCCTTGTAAGAAAAGGAAGAAACACCAGTGATCTCTCTCTCCCTCTCCTTCTCCCTCTCCCTCTCTCTTTTTCTCTGTCTCTGTCTCTGTCTCTCTCTCTCTCTTACCCTCTCCCTCTCCCTCTCCACATACAAGGAAAGCTCACATGCAGACACAAGGAGTAGGTGGCCATCCACAAGCCAAGAGAGAGCTCTCACCAGGAGCCAACCCTCCCGGCACCTTCATCTTGGAATCCAGCCTCCAGAACTGAGAAGATAAATTTCTGTGGTTTGAGCCACCCAGTTGATACTCTGTTATTACTGCAGGGCGAGCAGACTAACCATACACGTGGCCAGGTAGAAAACAAAGGAGATTTAAACAATGCAAACAAAGAATCTCACTATAGTTCCACCACACAGACGAGTGGAACATGTGGGGACGTTTTTCTCATCTTTTGAAACCTATCAGGAGTATTTTCCTTCGCCAATACATATGAGTCTAAGGCTGCGTTGAGTATTGCTGAAGAATAAAAACACCTTAGTTCTAGACCAGACATGGATTACACAGGATCACATCTTCCTGTATCACAAACATTTAAAAACCACTTTCATGGAAGCTTTCAGTACAAATACCAGTAATGCTATGCAAATATTTTAAAAATAGAAGTGGAGTTTCTGGGAAGTGAATCACAGGACAGACTAGGGGGAAAGAAAGGATCCAGACAAGCAGTTTCCTAAGTCAGCTCCTGTGGGCCCAAGTCAGACTTAAAATAGGAAGCCTTTGTAACACGCACAGACCAAGAGCAGAGGTCCGCACCATGAGGAACAGATATCGACTGCTGCCAGGTAGGTAGAATTGTAACAATAGTGACAGATAACTAAAGCTATCTGGGAACTCTCTAACCAGTTAGAGAATATTCTGTGTTCCTGAGACTCTGGGTTTTTTCCCACTTTCTCTACCAAAGACGAAGGGGAGATGTTGAGAAGGATATAAGCTCACTTGTATTAAGTCTCAAAGGAGATAATCAGTGAAACTTATTCCCAGGGCCGATCCAACAAAGATTTCTCCTTTTACTACCTATATCAGTCCAGTTTCTCCAGAAAAACAGAGCCAATACAATGTGTGTGTGTGTGTGTGTGTGTGTGTGTGTGTATGTGAAAGAGAGAGACAGAGTGAGAAAGAGAGAGAGAGAGAAAGAGGGAGAGATTCATTCATTTTAAGGAGTTGGTTCATGAGATTGTGGAGGTTGGGAAGCTGAAATTCTGCAGGGCAGGCCAGCAGGCTGGAAACCCAGGGGAGATTTGATGTTCTATCTCAAGTCCAAAGTCAGTCTGGAGGCAGAATTCCCTCTTCCTCGAAAGAGGTCAGACTTCTTTTGTTTTTCCTAAAGACTTCAACTGATTGGATGAGGCCCACCCAGATTATGGAAGATAATCTGTTTTACTCAGAGTCTACTGATTTAACTGTTTCTCTCAACTGAAAAAAACACCTGCCCAGAGATATCTAGACTAATGTTTGACCATATATCTGGGTGCTGTGGCCCAGCCAAATTTGTTACATGAAATTAACCATCATGTTACCTATACTATTTTTTTTACAAGACTATATAGCAAATTCTCTAAAAACTCTAATGAGCTAAAAAAAAATATCCTTTAGCCCATAGGCTTTGTGTGGGTCACAGCATGGTTTAAAGGACAATAACAGTGCATAATAGCAAAGTCAACTTAATTCTGATTAGTCTTTCTTTCCCTCAATGCTTAGTATGATACCTGTTACATAGTAAGTTAAGCGTTCCTTACGTATTGTCTTTATTGCTTGTAATTTTGTTTCCTGGTTGTCATGAAAATAGCCACATCTCGAGGTGTCTGGGTGGCTCAGTTGAGCGTCCGACTTCAGCTCAGGACATGATCTTGTGGTTCATGGGTACAAGCTCCGTGTCAGGCTCTGTGCTGACAGCTCAGAGCCTGGAGCCTGCTTCGGATTCTGTGTCTCCCTCTCTTTCTCTCTACCCCTCCCCTGCTCACACTCTGTCTCTCTCTATCTCTCTCTCTCTCTCTCTCAATAAACTGAATAAACTCTCAAAAAATGAATAAACTTTAAAAATTTTGAAAATAGCCACATTTCTTTTTTTTAAAAATTTTTTTTCAACATTTTTTATTTATTTTTGGGACAGAGAGAGACAGAGCATGAACGGGGGAGGGGCAGAGAGAGAGGGAGACACAGAATCGGAAACAGGCTCCAGGCTCCGAGCCATCAGCCCAGAGCCCGACGCGGGGCTCGAACTCACGGACCGCGAGATCGTGACCTGGCTGAAGTCGGACGCTTAACCGACTGCGCCACCCAGGCGCCCCGAAAATAGCCACATTTCTTATCATCTGATTTGTGGAACAGGATTTTAATGCTGGGCACATTCTAGGAAAATCCTATAAAGGCACACAGATATGAAAAGATTTTCATAGGGTTCATTGCCTCCCACAAATGGAAGGAGAGACTCTAACAGGTGGCCCAGTGATTGCCTGTAGAGTAGATTCCTTCGCGTCTGCAATGGTGTGTATACCACAGAGCCTGTCCAGTGACCCATCGCTCAGGACGAGACTGGGGGATAAAGGGAAAGGCTGTGCCCTCAGTGTGCCACAGGAGGGCCAGGAGCTCGCATGCAAGGAACCACAGAAGTCATGGGTGCTGCACCTGGAGAGGCCACTTAACCAGGAGACGGTGGCTCTACCTGACAATGCCCTTAGTTGTCACTCCTCACCTGTCATCAGCTCCCCCCACTCTCTTGACTCCAGGGCTCCCTGCCCTGCTGATACTGCTGTGAGCTAGGGCTCAGACTTGGGGCTGTCTGACGCCCAAACCCACGTTCTTCTCGTGTGCCCCCAAAACATGTGTGTCAAAGAGGGGACAGTGACCCTGGGAGAGACATCCTCAGGGTAGATTTCTGCCATTGCCAGAGAACTAAGAACCTGGCCAATGTGAGGACTCTGTGCTTCAAGATTCACTCCCTCCACCGGGAAAGGTTGGAATTTCTACCTTGTGTCCCTGACGTCACCTGTGTATATTCTGTCCCCTCACCTATAGCACTGAGGCTCCGTGAGGATGTGTCTGTTAGTGACTGACTCCTCTGGGAGTCAAGGGATGTGAAGGGCAAAAACTGAGTCCTCAGTTCCCCGAAAGGTCCGAGAGCCCTGTGGCTGCTGCTGGAAAGCTGTGGGCCGCAGGACCAGACCCACCTCCCCAGGAGGCAATGACCATGCCACCAGGAACTAACGCCAGAGCTCCACACTCCTCTCTTTGTCTTCTCACTGGTTTTTTTCTGCTTCAGGACTCTTGCTGCTGCTGCTGCTGCTGTTAATATTCAGAGCTGCTTCCCAGAACACTAGAGGTGAGTCCGCCCAGATTTAGTGACACAAGCTAAGTATGCACATGCTGGGGTCTGGATCCTGTCACCGACAAAGAGGGAAGGAGGTTTATTCTCCAAGCGAGGCTCCAAGATGGCCTTCTGGGGATAAGACGAGCTGTTTCTTCCTCCCTTAATGTCCAGCCGTCTGTCTTTTCCTCTTCCAAAGGCAGCCATCCCTCCACAACCCTCCCCTGCTCGACTCAGGGACTCTTAGCTGGCAGCTGCTGGCTTCAACCATGCCTTGAGCCTTCCGACTGTGGTCCTCATTGCTAGGGCCCCCACACCTGTGCTCACTGGTGCCCTCCGAACTCTCCACCGGTCGATGCCTCCATGATTCGGGTACTCGTCTGGGGAGATCTTCACCAGCCCCTTGCAGAGTTGTGATGGTACAGGGACTTGGGTGGCAGAGGGGCTTGGAGATATGCGGGGAGGTGGTGAGATGTCCCGAGCCCTCGGCCCTAAGAATAGCACCCAGCCCTTCATCCAGGAAAAGAGAGGTGACAGGGCAGGGGGAGTTATGAGGGAAGCGGACCATCAGGTTTTCGTGATCGATGGGTAGAGTGTTGAGAGCTCACACAGCAGAGCTGGGCTACCCGGCTTCAAAGTCTAATTCACCCTGACTACACCTGACACGCAAGAAATTATTTCCCCTCTCTATGCCTCAGGGTGCTTGTCTGTAAATTGGGGATCATCGTTGTACCTACCCCACATGGTTAGAGTGAGATTTAAAATTCACCTGCGTAAAGAACAGCTAAAGGCGAGTATGGAGCAAATTGTCAACAAATGTCAGTTATTATCATTGTTGCTGTTGCCATTATTATTTTCAAAGAAGGAAGAAAGGGGAGAAATAGTGGAAGCTCAGGCTGTCTTTCTGGAGTGAGCTCACCGGGAACTCTCGGCCCCTCACGGTCATGGTCTCCTTCCTCAGTGTTCACAGCCGACCTATGAGGCAAGCGGAGTTGAAGGTGGGGGCTTTTTCACACCTTCACCCATTTTGCCCACCCCACCCCCCCCCCCCACCTTGGCAATCACTGATCTGTTCTCTGTATCTCTGAGTTCAGGGTTTTTTTTTTTTTTTTATTCCACCAAAAAGTGAGGTCATACAATATTTTTCTCTTTCTGTCTATTTCACTTAGCATAATGCCCTTAAGGCCCATCCATGCCGTCACAAATGACAGGATCTCTTCTCTCTTATGGCCAAGTAATATTCCGCTGTATCCGCATACCATTTTGTCATTATCCGTTCATCCATCGGTGGACGTTTAGGTTGTTTCCATGTCCTGTTGTAAATAACGTGGGACGGAACATGGGGGTGCAGATATCTCTTTCAGAAAGTGATTTCATTTTCTTCAGGTCAGTACCCGGAAGTGGGATTACTGGATCATACAGTAGTTCTATTTTTATTTTTGTGAGAAATCTCCATACTCCTTCCCATAGTGGCCGCACCAATTTATGTTCCCTCCCACAGTGTGCAGGGTTCTCTTTTCCCACATCCTCACCAACACTTGTTATTTCTTTTTTTTATAGTGGCCACGCTGACAGATGTGAGGTGATATCTCAGTGTGGTTTTGATTTGCGTTCCCCCGATGATTAGTGGTGTTGAGTACATTTTCATGCACCTCTTGGCCACCTGGATATCTTCTTTGGAAAAATGTATATTCAGAGGCTCTACCCATCTTTAAATTGATTAATAATGCTCTTTGGGGTTTTTGTTGTTTGCTTGTTTCTCTTTGCTATTGAAGGTGTATGAATTCTTTATATATTTTGGATGCTAATCCTTATCGGATACCGTATAAGATTTGCATTTACTTTCTCCCAAATTGTAGATTGTCTTTTTCATTTGGTTGACGGTTTCCCTTGCTGTACAGTTTGATGTGGTCCCACTTGTCTGTTTTTGCTTTTGCTGCCTTTCCTTTTGATATCAAGTCCAAATAATTGTTGCCCACACCAATGTCAAAAAGCTGACCCCCTGTGTTTTCTTCTACGAATTTTATGATTTCAGGATAACATCATTTTTCAAATTATCAAATTTGGGCTCAAAGAGATCATGTGACTTATTCAAAGTCATACAACTAATAAACTGGTAAAATCACACCCAGGTCTAAAACTAAGGAGTTTTTAAGTGTTAATGAGGATGCGGAGAAAAAGGAACCCTTGGGCATTGTCGGTGGGAATGCAAACTGGTGCGGTCACTGTGGAAGACATTATAGAGGTTCCTCAAAAAAATTAAAAATAGAAATGCCATATGACCCGGCAATTCCACTACTGAGCATTTACCTAAAGAAAACCAAAACACTCATCAAAAAGAGATATGCCTCTCCTACATTTACTACAACATGATTTACGATAGCCAAGATAAGGAAGCAACCCAAGGGTCCATCCATAGATGAATGGGTAAAGAAGATGTGTATCTGTCAGCAATGATATTACCCACCCATAAAAAAGAATGAGATCTTGCCATCTGCAACACAGATGGCCCTAGAAGGCATGATGCCAAGTGAAATGCGTCAGACTGAGAAAGACAAATCCCGAAAGATTTCATATATATGTGGACTCTAAAACATAAAACGAACAAAACCAGACTCTTTTTTTAGTGTTTATTTATTTTTGACAGAGAGAGAAGGAGAGAGAGAGAGAGACAGCATGTGTGTGAGTGGGGGAGGGGCATAGAGAGGGAGAGGAAGAGAATCCCAAGCAGGCTCCATGCTTGTGAGCACAGAGTCCCACACGGGGTTTGAACTCATGAACCGTGAGATCATGACCTGAGCTGAAGTCCGACACTTAACCAACGGAGTCACCCAGGCACCCCCAACACCGGACTCCTCAATACAGAGAGCAAACTGGTGGTTGCCAGAAGGGTGGTAACAGGGGGATGGGCAAAATAGATTAAGGGGATTAGAAGGTACCAAGCTCCAGCTATCAAATAAATAAGTCACAGAGGTGAAAAGTACAGCGTAGGGAATATAGACAATAATATGTAATAATCGTGTATGGTGACAGACAGTAGCTACACTCATCATGGTGAGCCCTGAGTAATGTTTAGAATTGTTAGATCATTATGTTGTGCACCTGAAATTAATGTAACACTGTATGTTAATTATACTTCAATGAAAATATATTTTAAAAAAGAAAGAAGAGAGAGGAGTCTGTAAGTAGGCCCAAAAAAGGACCAAAGGTGACCAGTCATCCCAGGAAAAAACTTAGCTGTATCCAACAATTCAGATATGGTGGAAGTGAAGTCAATGTTCCGGGAAGTTCTTCCAAAACAAGGGCAGCTGTCTGTGGAAGATATAACCACAATGGTGCTGTGTAAACCCAAACTTTTACCCTTAAAATCTTTGACTCTGGAAAAATTGGAGAAAATGCAGCAAGCAGCCCAGGATACGATTCGCCAACAAGAAATGGCAGAAAAGGAACAACAGCAAATAACTCACTGAATGATAACTTAGCACTTCTACAGAATACCCTACCTTAGTATTAACAATAGCTAGAAAATAATTTGCACCTGTATGCTAAGAACAGTGTGTTAATAAAATTGATAGTCCTTACAAATAATATAAAAATACCCAAGACTAATGAAACTTGTATTGTGAATTTAGACACTGTGGTTTGTATTGAACATAAGCAATTAAAAAAACATTGAACGCAAAAAAATAAAATAAAATAAAATAAAATAAAAATAAAAAATAAAGAATACAGGAGTGCCTGAGTGGCTCAGTCAGTTAAGCATCCAATTCTTTTTTTTATTATTTTTTTAATGTTTATTTATTTTTGAGACAGAGAGAGACAGAGCATGAATGGGGGAGGGTCAGAGAGAGAGAGGGAGACACAGAATCCGAAGCAGACTCCAGGCTCTGAGCTGTCAGCACAGAGCCCAACGCGGGGCTTGAACTCACAAACCATGAGATCATGACCTGAGCTGAAGTCGGAGGCTTAACCGACTGAGCCACCCAGGCGCCCCTAAGCATCCAATTCTTTTTTTTTTTTTTTGAAATTTATTGTCAAATTGGTTGCCATACAACACCCAGTGCTCATCCCAACAGGTGCCTTCCTCAATGCCCATCACACCCCCCCCCACCCTCCCACCCTCCCTCAACCCTCAGTTTGTTCTCAGTTTTTAAGAGTCTCTTATGCTTTGGCTCTCTTCCACTCTAACCTCTTTTTTCTTTCTTCCCCTCCCCCATGGGTTTCTGTTACGTTTCTCAGGATCCACATAAGAGTGAAACCATATGGTATCTGTCTTTCTCTGTATGACTTATTTCACTTAGCATAACACTCTCCAGTTCCATCCACGTTGCTACAAAAGGCTATATTTCATTCTTTCTCATTGCCATGTAGTATCCATTGTGTATATAAACCACAAGTTCTTTATCCATTCATCAGTTGATGGACATTTAGGCTTTTTCCATCATTTGGCTATTGTTCAGAGTGCTGCTATAAACATTGGGGTACAAGTGCCCCTATGCATCAGCACTCCCGTATCCCTTGGGTAAATTCCTAGCAGTGCTACTGCTGGGTCATAGGGTAGGTCTATTTTTAATTTTCTGAGGAACCTCCACACTGTTTTCCAGAGTGGCTGCACCAGTTTGCATTCCCACCAACAGTGCAAGAGGGTTCCCATTTCTCCACATCCTCTCCAGCATCTATAGTCTCCTGATTTGTTCATTTTGGCCGCTCTGACTGGCGTGGGGTGATATCTGAGTGTGGTTTTGATTTGTATTTCCCTGATGAGGAGCGACGTTGAGCATCTTTTCATGTGCCTGTTGGCCATGCGGATGTCTTCTTTAGAGAAGTGTCTATTCATGTTTTCTGCCCATTTCTTCACTGGATTATTTGTCTTTCGGGTGTGGAGTTTGGTGAGCTCTTTATAGATTTTGGATACTAGCCCTTTGTCTGATATGTCATTCCTAAGCATCCAATTCTTGATTGCAGCTCAGGTCATGGTCTCACAGTCGTGGGATGGAGCCCCTCATCAGCCACATTGGGCTTGAAGCCTCTTTAAGATTCTCTGTCTTCCACTGCCCCTCTCCCCCATTCACATACTCTCATTCTCACTCTCTCTCAAAAAGGAAGGAAGGAAGGAAGGAAGGAAGGAAGGAAGGAAGGAAGGAAGGAGGGAGGAGACATTTCTATAGTCTTTTCTTATTTTGAGTATAGTTGATACATAGTGTTACATTAGTTGCAGATGTACAACATAATGATTTGACAAATTTATACATTGTGCTATGTTTACCCTAAGTGTAGCTGCTATCTGTCCCCATGAAGCAATACGCTGCTATTACAATAGCATTGACTGTGTTCCTTACGCTATGCCTTTTATTCCCCTGACTTACTCACTCAATACTTGCGCATCTAGATCTCTCTCTCAACCCCTTCACCCAACTGCCAGCCCCACTTGTCTCTGGCAACCATCTTTTGTTCTCTGTATTTGTAGATCTGATTCTGCTTTTTGTTTGTTTCATTCATTTGGGTTTGTTTTGTTTTTTTTTTAGATTCTACTTCTGAGTGGTATCACATGGTATTTACCTTTCTCAGTCTTGTTTCACTTAGTATAATACCCTATAGGTCCATCCATATTGTCAAAAATGGCACAAAGTCATCCTTTTTATGGCTGCATAATATCCTATTGTGTATATACCACATGTCCCTTATCCATTCATCTGCTGATGGACACCCAGGTTGCTTCCATATCTGGGCTATTGTCAATAATGCTGCGATAAACCAAAAAAAAAGTGTTTTATAAGTTAAGGAGTACTATGCACAAATAAGATAGGATTGTTTAGTACCAGTTAAATCAGTTCTTTCCCCATGAAACATTTTTTTCAGTATGCAAAAACAAGCTTTCAAAATCCAAGAATTAAATTACACTACATATCTGTTTAAGAAATGATACAAAATTAGAAGTGTATCCTTTTAAAAAATCCTGTTGTAGGGGATCCTGAGTGGCTCCATCAGTTAAGCATCCAACTCTTGGTTTTGGCTCAGGTCTTGATCCTGCCCTTAGTGGGTTGGAGCTCTGCACTGGGTTCCGAGCTGACAGTGCAGAGCCTGCTTGGGATTCTCTCTCCCTCTCTCTCTGCCCCTCCCCTGCTCTCTCTCTCTTAAAATAAATAACTTAAATTTTTTTAATAAATAAATAAAATCCTGTTGTATATGAATATATTTTCAAAAAAATTAAACAAATACAACATAATTTTAACCTAGAAAGAAAGAAAGAAAGAAAGAAAAGAAAAGAAAAGAAAAGAAAAGAAAAGAAAAGAAAGATAAAGAAATTTCAATCTCATAAAAAACATCAACTATTTTTATTAAATCAGAAACACAAAAATTCAGGGGCATCTGGGTGGCTCAGTCAGTTAAGTGTCCAATTTCGACTCAGGTCACAATCTGGCAATTTGTGGGTTCAAGTCCCATGTTGGGCTCTGTGCTGACAGCTCGAAGCCTGGAGCCTGCTTCAGATTCTGTGCCTCCCTCTCCTCTCTCTGCCCCTCCCTCTCTCCCTCTCCCTCCTCCCTCTCTATCAAAAATAAGTAAACATTTTTAAAAACCTTTTTTAAAGAAAAGAAACATGCAAATTGATTTTACTTTAAGGTGAAAATAAATACAATTTGAATAAAGGAAGTTAGAACTAACGTTTGCTTTAAAAAAAATGGTTAATGACACTAAGAGGTTTTTATTCAACAAAATAAGATCATGAAAGGAAATTATAATACTTAAAAATGGTTAAGACGGAAAAAAAAAAAAAAAACTTTTGTGTGCCTTTTACCACAATAAGAAAATAGGGGAAAGAGGGAAATTATACAGTTTTTACTCCAAGAAATACTTTTCATGTACTCAAAAGTCTTAGATGCATATATATTGATAATAAAAGAAAATATTCCCAACATGTGTAGTGAACTTATGGGCGATTCTCTTGGTTTTCGTTGTTTGACATTTTCTTTGTCTTCCAAACGTCCGTGTGTCATTTAATATTTGGGGGAAAGTGAATTTCATCACGGAAAAAAAAAGGTGGTATGACTCCTGCCCAGCCGCCCTCTCCCGATGCCCTGAGACGCGCCCCTCGCGGACCCCCTGCACGTCTGTGCGCACGTCTCACGGAGACTCCGGCCCCGGTGAGCGCGGCCAGGGGGCCTGTGGCTGGTGCGGCTGGACCCCCGCTCCCTTCTGGGAGCACGTTTGCCGCTTGAGAGTTTCTCCTCGTCGTGTCTTCCCCTCCCGCGCGCCTCATTACCACCCGCTGGACCCCACCCCATCCCACGACCCCGGAGACGGGTGTCCAGCCATCGCCCCCATCTGAGAAGACAGGAGGGCGGTCCCATGGCCCAGACGGGGCGTGCCTCCTCCCGCCTGCTGTCCCGTCCCGGGGCTGACGCCCACAGCCTGGGCCCGGGGCCTCGGAAGGAAGTCCTCGAGTTCGGGAAGGAGACTCTGCTCTGGGGGAGACCAGCTGCCTGCCCCCACTCAGCACGAGGTCATGAGCCCTTGCAGGCTCTGAAAGTCTCTGGTCCCCCGATGGGAGCGTCCGGGACCCAACGTTCTGTCCCTGCCCTTTGATTCACCTGATCAAGTTGTTGAGGTCGTCGATAGCTGGCGGTGTCTAGCCTTGCTCTGTGGGTCCCCGAGCTACTCCGAGGGGCCAGGGTCGTGGCCATCTTTCCCCTCACGTTTAGAGAACAGGAAGAGCTAGGAGGCCAGGAACCCACCTTGCAATAACTCAGCTGTGAGCAACTTCTTGGTGCTTCTCCATTTCACATCTATGATGGACTCTGATTAAAGAGAATTCCCCCAGAGACATCCTGGGGCATCTAGAAAAGGCCTGACATTGGGATTTGGGGGAGTGCCTGATGAGAATTATGAGGTGTACTTAGGCCACTGTGAGTAAAGTGGGTAGAAACCATCAATGCTCAGGGACCTGGCCATCTGCTTCTATCCTCAGGTGTGAATGCTGAGTGTCATGTGTCACCCTAGACAGCCCCCAGGCCATGACTGGCTCCACCTCTCAGCATCGAGGGTGGCCTTCCATGCTACTGGCACCCTGAGAGCCCACCCCAGGTCTCCAGCGGTACAAATAACACCACAGGGAAGGGTCTGGACCCTGACTCAGTGCCTCTGTTTATCCCACAAGGTCTACAGAAGGGGATGCACACTTCCTTCCAGCCCCCATCCTGGAACAGTAACATCTGAATCTAGGTGGCCCTCAGGCCCAGCCAGAGAGCAGAGACGGCTGTCAGCAGGCTTTCTGGAGCAGCCGGCCCTGCTCCGTCCAGCCTGGGGAGTGCTACCCGGGAGCTGTGTCTGTCCAGCCTTCATTGTCGGGTCAGGCTGGTGACCGGGCTCTCTGCCTGTGGGAACTTATTCCTTTGAAAGTGGAAGGAACAAGCTTACGTTGTTGTATTCCAGACATCAACATATGTGAGCGACCCTGGAGGACGCCCTGTATACCATACGTTGACTGCCAGGGCGTGGATGGGAGATACTGCGTGTGTGGCCCAGGGCAGGAGCTGATTCCCGAGATGACATTCAGGAATGAGAGTGAAAACATGTGTCAAGGTAAGAAGGGCTTTGCACCTTCTGTCTCCTCATCCTCGAGGTTTGAGGTCACTGACCCCACTCTGTCCAGGCCTCAGAGAGCCGTTCTGGGCACCTATACCTGTGTCCCAGCCCTCCCCAAAGCCCCAGACTCAGATCCCTCTGCAGAGTGTCACTTAACTCAATTTTGGAGCATCTCCCTTGCCGCCCAGCATTTCACTTTCAGAAAACCAGAGGGATGGCATCCAACATACTTCACAAGCTCACGGCATGTTATGTTCCGGAGCAATATCCACCCTCTTCTTCTTCATCAGTGGCAGCCAAGATGAGACTTTCCCCCTGCTCCCCCGAGATCTACACCGGCTCAGCCACACCAGGGCCCCTGTCAGCCCCCCAGCATCATGATGGACCCAGGAGCCCTGCCCATACATGTGGGAGGGGGGCGATCCCAGGGGGGGCCTACCTTCCCTGACTCACAACCCGGCCTGGAAAAGACGCCTCCCAGCACTCTAACCGGCTTCTTGGCCTCCAGGCTCTAATTGCCCTGAACCTTGTCTGCAATTTTAGTTCACAGGCCAGTGGGCAACTCAGGTGACTGGGATGTGGAGGATGTTGGGAGAAGGTGGGAAGAGCGAAATGGGCCACTCCACACACGCTCGCAGATTCAGGCGAATGAAAGAGGCTGCCGTCTGGGCTGGATGAAAACAGACGGGATCATTGCCAGAGGCGTGACCTCCTTCCAAAGAGGTCAACCCGAAGCCCCACGTTGACCCAGACACTCGGACAGAAGGTGGAGGCTGAGTCCCACTCGGTAGGGCACACAGGTCTGCCCCCCTGGTGGGAGGCCAAGGGCAGAGAAGACAGAATCATCTGCCGTCCCCCACCCATGGGCGCCTGCCCCCTCTGCAGCCACCCAGCCATCACCCACCACTGGCCCTGCTCAGATATCTCACCACTTTCCTTTAGTCCGGAGAATTCCTTCTCGGGGACCAGAAAAGGCAACTTCACAGCCCCAAAGCTGCCTGGCCGGATGTCAGCCCCACTGTCCACTTCAGCCTGGGCCTCACCATCCTGGTGACCCTGCCTATCCAGCAGGACCTTCATTCTCCTGACCCTTTCCCTCAAGCCTGGCTGGAAGGTCCTGGCTCAAGTGTGGGACTTGTCCCTGTCCATAGAGCTAGAGTCTCAGAGTGAGCATGGATGGGAGCATGATGTCCTGCGAGGGTCACCAGGATTCTAAAGGTTATGCAGGCAGTGAGATCCACCCTGGGGAAGTCAGGACAAAGGCCATCGCCGGATGCCATGACAGGTCCTGGTCAGGAACGCAGCATTTCCCCTGCACTTGGCTCCCAGGAAGGCCCACCCTGGACTTGTCCAAGTCCTCAGGCTGGGACTCAGGTGGCCGTGATGTCCCTGCTCCATCTGGGAGCCACCCAGGAAAGCTGAGGGCACCAAAGCTGACAGACAGAGAGGGTTTGGGCCACTGCCATCCACACGTGGGGAACAGAGCATCCGGCCACACCATCCTCCCATAGGGTGCCCCATGTGAAATAGAAAAGGCACCCACTCACCAGAGAGGAGAGAGCAGGGCCTTCTCCAAGCAGATTTCTGCCATCGCCAGAGAACAAAGAACCTGCCTATGGGGAAGGCACTGGATTTGAAGATTTTCTACTTCAGGGTTTACTCCCCCCCACTGGGAGAGGTTGGGGTTTCTATGTTGTATCCCTGACGTCAGCTGCCTGTGTGTACTCTGTCCCCTCACCTAGAGCACCCGAGGCTCCGCGAAGGCTGTGGTTGTCCTTGACTGACTCCTGGGGAAGTCCAGGGAGAGGGACAGACAGGCCGTGTTTTGGTTCTGTGTAAGGTACGAGAGCCTCCCTCCAGGGGGCAATGACCAGGCAGACAGGGGTTGAAATGGGACCTTGACTCTCCTCTGTCATCTCTCTGTTTTTCTGCCCCAGGGCTCTTGGTGCTGCTGCTGTTGACATTGGGGCCTGTACAGAAACTGAGTGGTAAGTCTGCCCAGCCAGCCCCATTGGTGACATAAGCTGGGGAGTGCATGCTGGGGTCTGGGTTCTCTCACCGATAAGGGGGTACGGGAAGGGAGCTTATTGCACAAATGAGGCTCACAGATGGTCTTCTGGGTATAAAAGAAGCTGTTTCTTCCTCCCTAAATGTGCAGAGTTTTCTGAGCTCTTCCAATGGCAGCCATCCTTCTCTTTCCTCCCCTGCACTACTCCTGGACCTCCAGCGGGCAGCTGGCTCCCTCCATTTCTTGAGCCTTCTGACTGTGGTCTTGGTCCCCACAGCTTCTGCCCCCACAGACTGTGCTCAGTGGTGCCCTCCAGAGTCCTCATGTGTCAACGCCACGGCCTGTCGCTGCTCTCCAGGGTTCACTTCTTTATCCGGGGACATCTTCACCAACCGCTTGGAGAATTGTGATGGTACAGGGGCCTGGGGGGGTGGTGGTGGGCGCATGGAGATGTTGGGGGAGGTGGTAGGGGGAAGATGTTCTCCTCTCTATGCCTCAGTTTGCTTGTCTGTAAATTGGGGATCATCGTTGTACCCACCCCACACGGATGGAGTGAGATTTAAAATCTGCCCGTGTGGAGAACCGATAAAGACAAGTATGGAGCGGACGGTCCAACACAAGCTCTTATCATGGCTACTGCCGTTATTACTGTGATCGTGCTCGTTGCACAAGGAAAGGGGAGAAAGAATGGAAGCAACGGGAGGAAAGAAACACAGGACTTGAAAGCCCAGGCTCTCCTCCTGGCGTGAGCTCACCGGGAACTCCCGACCCCTCAAGGTCATGGTTTCCCGCCTCACTGTTCACAGCAGACCCATGAGGAAGGAAATCTAGCACCAGTTTTCCTCCCTGCCTACTTGCACCCCTACCAATCCCTCCCCACCTCTGGCACCCACGCGTCTGTTCTCTGTATGACTTCTGTCTTGTTTGTGGGTTTGTTTTTAGATTCCACATACATTGAAGTCGTACGGTATTTGTCTTTCTCTGTGCAACTTAACTCACTTAGTGTAATGCCCTCAAGGTCCATCCATGGTGTTGCAAATGGCAGGACTGTCTTCTCTTGTATGGTTAAGTGATACTCCCCCATACACATACAACACTTTTTCATTATCCACTCAGGCATCGATAAAAACTAAGGTTGTTTCCCTACCTTGCCTGTTACAAATAAAGCTGCAACGAACACGAGGATGTCGACTTTCAAGTTAGTGTTTTTGTTTCCTTCAAATAAATACCCAGAAGTAGAACTGCCGGATGATGTGGTACTTCCATTTTTAATTTTTTGAATTTCCCACAGTGGCTGCACCAGTTTGCATTCCCACCCACGGTGCGCAAGGTTCCCTTTTTCCCACATCCTCACCAACACTTGTTATTTCTTATCTTTTTTATAATAGCCATTCCAACAGGTGCGAGATGGTATCTCATTACAGTTTGGCTTTGCACCTCTCTGACGATGAGTGATGTTGGGTACCTTTTCATGTACCTGTTGGCCATTTGGATGTCTTCTTTGGAAAATGTCTTTTCAGATCTGCAGCCCATTTTTTAAGTTGGATTGTTTATTTTTCTTTTTTCTATTGTGTTGAATGAGTTCTGTATTTTGGATGTTAGCCACTTCTCAGCTTTATGATTTGCAAATATTTTCTACTAAACTGTAGGTTGCTTTTTCATTTTTTGATGGTTTCTTTTGCTGTGCAGAAGTTTTTTAGTTTGATATGTTCCCACTAATTTATCTTTGTTTTTTGGAGTCAAATCCAAAAAAATCTGTGCCAAGACCAATTTCAAGAGCTTATTCCCTATGTTTTTTCTATAAATTTTACGGCTTCATTTTTTTAAATGATAATAATTGGGCTCAAAGAGATTGAATTAGCCAGAGTCACCATTAATAAGGATGTAGAACCTAGATGAAGATCTAAAACTAAAGTGTTTAAAAAAAATAAATAAATAAAAAATAACAAAACTGAAGAGTTTTTATTCTTCAACAATGCAAAATCATAAAAGAAAATTATATTACTTAAATATGGTTAACATGGTAAATTTTATGTTAAGGGCATTCTACCACAATAAAAAAATAATGGGGAAAGGAGGACAGGAGCAGCTCTCACACCAAGAAATATTCTTCATCTACTCAAAATCATCTTAGATGCAAATTTATTGATAATAAAGGAAAATATTCCTAATATGTTTGAAAAGCTGAGGGGAAAACTATCTTAAATCTTCCAGTAGTTCATGGGGCACCTGGGTGGCTCAGTGGGTTAAGCCTCCGACTTCGGCTCAGGTCATGATCTCGCCATCCGTGAGTTCAAGCCCCGCGTCGGGCTCTGTGCTGACAGCTCAGAGCCTGGAGCCTGTTTCAGATTCTGTGTCTCCCTCTCTCTCTGACCCTCCCCCATTCATGCTCTGTCTCTCTCTGTCTCAAAAATAAATAAACGTTAAAAAAAAAATTTTTTTTAAAATCTTCCAGTAGTTCATATAGTAGACTTACAGTTGATTTTCTTTGTTCTCATTTTTTACATTTTCTTTGTTTTCTAAGTACCCATGTGTCATTTAGTGCTTGAGGAAAATATTTTATCAGAGAAAAAAAAGGTGCTGTTGTGACCATTGCCCGGCCTTTGTGCATTTGCATACGGGTCTCATGAAGATTCATGGCTGGGTGAGCATGACGAGGAGATCCTACCACTAATGTAACTGGACCCCGGCTCCTTTCTGGAAGCACATCTGTCTGGTTGAGGAGGCCTCATGCCTTCCACACCTTGGATCTCATTCTCAACCGTCCCCCACTTGAGTCCACCCCATCCCACAACCCTAGAGACAGGTGTCCAGCCATCACCCCCATCTGAGAAGACAGGAGGGCGGTCCCATGGCCCAGACGGGGCCGTGCCTCTTCCCACCTGCTGTCCCTTCCTGGGCCCGACGCCCACAGCCTGGGCCCGGGGCCTTAGAAGGAAGTCCTCGAGTTCGGGTAGGAGACTCTGCTCTGGGGGAGACCAGCTGCCAGACCCCCACTCAGCACGAGGTCATGAGCCCTTGCAGGCTCTGAAAGTCTCTGGTCCCCCCATGGGAGTGTCTGGGACCAAACATTCTGTCCCTGCCCTTTGATTCACCTGATCAAGTTGTTGAGGTTGTCGATAGCTGATGGTGTCCAGCCTTGCTCTGTGGGTCCCCGAGCTACTCAAAGAGAACCTGGCTGATGGACAGCTTTCCTGTCATGTTTAAAGAACAGGGAGATGTAGGATGCCCGAAAACATCCCCAGTGACTCAGCTGTGAGACACTTTGTGCAGCTTCTCCATGTCACGTCCCCAGTGTCTCTGACAAGAGGGGACTTCCCTCAGGAGTGGAGATATTGAGACTCCCACTGAGGCATCTTGGGGCATCTTTAAAATGTCTGACTGGGGCACCTGGGTGGCTCAGTCGGTTGAGCATCCAACTCCAGCTCAGGTCATGATCTCATGGTTCATGAGTTTGAGCCCTAACTCAGGCTCTCTGCTGTCAGTACAGGGCCCACTTCGGATCCTCTGTCCCCTTCTCTCTCTGCGTGTCTCTCTCTCTCTCTCTCTCTCTCTCAAATAAAATAAACATTAAAAAGAAATGCCTGACATTAGGAGCTTGGGGGAGTGGATGATGAGGACTGTGGGTGTCCTTGGGCCACTGTGAATAATGGAAGTGAAAGCTGTCAATGAGCAGAGGCCTGACCACCTGGCTTTATCTTCATGTGCGAATAAGTGTGACCCTGAACAGACTCCAGCCGTGACTCCCTTCACTGACTCATTATGGAGAGTGGCCTTCAATACCACTGTCGCCCTGGCTGCAGCCCACCCCCAGGTTCCCAATCACGCAGACAGACTCAGTGCCTCTGTCCACCCCATGAGGTCTGCAGAAGGGGAGGCGGACCTCCTTCCAGCCCCCATCATGGAACAGAAGCATCTGAATCTAGGTGCCCCTCAGGCCCAGCCAGAGAGCAGAGATGAGCGGAGCCTTCAGCAGCTTTCTGGAGCAACCTGACTCCCACTCAGACCAGCCCCTGAAATGCCACCTGCAAGCTGAGTTCTCTCCCGTTCCGTTGGTAGAGTCTGGCTGGAGGCCAGGGCCTCTGCCCATGGGAACCCACACCTTTGGGAGGTAACCTTTTGTCCTGTTGGCTTTCAGACATCAACGAGTGTGGACCACCCCCCAGAGTGTCCTGTGGAAAATTCGCACACTGCCTTAACACAGAGGGGAGCTACCACTGCACGTGCAGCCCAGGATACGAGCTTGCTTCTGGGGCAAAAACATTCAGGAATGAAAGTGAGAACACATGTCAAGGTAAGAACCACCCCACGCCTTCCATCTCCCCAACCATGCGGTGGGAAGGCATTTGCTCCACTTTCTGTAAGCATCAGAGAGCTGTCCTCGGCACCTACCCGGTCACGCACTCCTCTTTGAACCCCAAGGCTCAGAACCTTCTGCAGAGGGTCACTTCTGAAAGTTCAGAGTATCCCTTGTCCACCCGCCCCGGCATCTTGTTTTTGTAAAACAAGAGAGAAGGATGGCACTCAAGATATTTAAGGAGCTCACAGCATATTGCTTCCAGCGCAAGATCCCTCCTCTTTACCATCATCAGTGACTGCCAGGATGAGACCTTTCCCCACCAAAGCCCCCCTGGCCTCTGCCATGCCAGGAAAACTCTCAGACCTCTTGGGCCACATTGGACTCAGGGACCCCACCCCGAAACACTGGAGTGGGAAGATTCGAGAGCTGAGCTTTTCTGAGCCAGTGGTCTCCCTGGCCAACAGTTTTGGCATCCTGATACCCCCTCCTTCTCAGGTGCTCAGTCCCTTGTCTCCTTCCCTGCACAAGGCTTACCCTGACTCTCCCCAGTAATTTCAGTTCACATTCCTGAGAGCAAACCAGATGACCAGAAGCCAGAAGAATGCTGTGTGGAGTCTAAGCAGAATTACACAGATCCACCCCCATACACACATAGAAAATTACATGATCAGAAGGGGCTCCCGTCGAGACAAGATAGCAACAGACGGCATCACTGGGGACCAGCAGGTGAGCAGCTGCCCTGAGGGAATTAAAACAAAGGCCGTCAATGGGAGCCAGATCCAACAGGATCCTTGTTGGGTAATGCACCATTTTCCCTGCACTTGGTTCCCTAGAAGACCCACACTGGCCTTTGTCCAAATGCTCAGGCTGGGACACAGATGCCCACGATGTCTCACCCTGGCTGAAAGCTGCCCGGGGAAGCCGAGGGTACCCAGCCAGGGCTGGGAGACAGGGAGGACCCGGGCCAATTCCATCCATATCTGGCCAGCAGAGCATCTAGGCCACCACATTCACCCATAGCACACCTCTGTGTGAATAAGAAAAGGCACTCACTCACCAGGGAGGAGACAGTAGGGCCTTCCCGATGCTTCTATGCCCAAACCAGCCTCCCTGAAT
Source organism: Neofelis nebulosa (assembly GCF_028018385.1). NCBI lineage: Eukaryota > Metazoa > Chordata > Mammalia > Carnivora > Felidae > Neofelis > Neofelis nebulosa. The sequence goes on from NC_080785.1 coordinate 159,626,742, forward strand.
AACCAAATGACTGCCTGGGAAAGTACCTGGCCTGACCTGACCCCGGACCCCTACCCCCGAACACGTACAAAGATAGATGCTGTCACACCTCATGAAGCATTCTTGTCTCTTGCAGGCAACTTTTTCCCCAGCTGGACCCCACCCCGTGGAATCAAGAGCCGGGTGAGTTGGCCCCAGCAGGGACCAGGAGACAGGAAATCCTTCCTTGAAGCACGGGCTGCCCGCCCTCCCTGGCCACCATTTTCCCCAAGCTTCCCCCCTCGCACGTGAGGCTCTCTGACCTCCTCATTTGCCCTCTTCCCAGAGACTCTCCCGCTTCTTTGAAAAAGTCGAAGATCTGGCCAGAAAGTTCATACCGGCCTTTGCCCAGGACAGCATCCAGGTAAATAGACTTTATTCTCCAGGATCTTTATTCTGAGGCTCAATGGACAGCCTCTTCATGCAGTCTGGCCCACGGCTCACGACTTCTGGGTCTGCTTTCCCCCAGGGCCTCATAGAGGGGGTGGATGAGTTGTTGCAGACCCCGGAAGACCTGGAGGCGCTGCCCCGCTCAGAGCAGCACCGTGTGGCCACGAACCTGCTCGCTGGCCTGGAGGACGTCCTGAGAAACATAAGCCAGGCCCTGCCCAATGGGACATTGACCTTCAATGCATCTGCAGGCACAGGCAAGTACTGGGGTCTGCCCCGGGCTCCTGCCCTGCCCTTCCCCACCTCGTTTATCCCCCAGCCTCACTGGAGCCAGTGACCACGCTTGTATCTCAGTGTTACACTCCCTAAACCAATTAAAAGTGGTTAAAAAGAAATGAATATATTATGCTAAGTCAGAGATGGCCAAATACCATGTGGTCTCACTTATATGTGGAATTCTAAAAAAAAAAAAAGGGGGGGGGGGCACAAGCTTATAGACACAGATTAGTGAGTGTCAGAGGTAGGGGTGAGGTGTGTGGGGGTGGGGCAGTGGGCTAAATGGGTGAAGGGGGTCAAAAGATATAAAATAACTAAGTCATGGGATGTAATGTACAGCACGAGGATAATAACACTATATTACATGTTTCCAAGTTGCTACAAGACTAAACCTTGAAAGTTCTTATCACAGGAAAAAAAATGTAACTCTATGTGGGGACAAGTGTTTACTACACTCACTGTGGTGATCATTTTGCAACACATACAAATAACAAATCATCACCATGTACACCTGAAACTAATATCATGTTCTATGTTCGTTATACTTCAATTAAAAAAAGAAATGAGGGGCGCCTGGGTGGCGCAGTCGGTTAAGCGTCCGACTTCAGCCAGGTCACGATCTCGCGGTCCGTGAGTTCGAGCCCCGCATCAGGCTCTGGGCTGATGGCTCGGAGCCTGGAGCCTGTTTCCGATTCTGTGTCTCCCTCTCTCTGACCCTCCCCCGTTCATGCTCTGTCTCTCTCTGTCCCAAAAATAAATAAAAAACGTTGAAAAAAAAAATTTTTTTTAAATAAAATAAAATAAAAAAAGAAATGAATAAAGCCATAAATAATATACATCTTAATAGAAACTAAATTATGAGCAGTTGAGTTAATGGTAATGAAGAACATAAAATACAATAGAAATGGCTTCCCAAGAAAACAATTTACTTAATTTGGAATCATATGCAGTTAATGTTCTCTCACGGTTAAGTATTTTATTTGTTTCATTTGAGGTAGAATTCACGTAACATAAAATCCACCATTTTTTTTTTTTTTTTTTTTTTAACGTTTATTTATTTTTGAGACAGAGAGAGACAGAGCATGAATGGGGGAGGGTCAGAGGGAGAGGGAGACACAGAATCTGAAACAGGCTCCAGGCTCTGAGCTGTCAGCCCAGAGCCCGACGCGGGGCTCGAACTCACAGACCGTGAGATCATGACCTGAGCCGAAGTCGGACACTTAACCGACTGAGCCACCCAGGCGCCCCAAAATCCACCATTTTAAACAAAGTATACAATTCAGTGGCATTTAGTACATTCACGGAGTTGTGATCATTGCCTCTATTTCTAAACGATTTTCATCGCCCTCGAAGTAAATACTGTACGCCACCCCACCCCCAGAAGTCACTCCCTATTCCTCCACTCCCCCAGCCCCTGGCCACCACTAGTCTGTTTTCTGTCTCTATGAATGGGCCTATTCTGGACTTCTCATACCTAGAGAGTCATACACTATGTGGTTTCTTTCACCTAGCAGGATGTTTTCAAGGTTCATCCACGTTGTAGCATCTCTCAGTGTTTCATTCCCTTTTGCGGCTGAGTAACATTTAATTGTAGATGGATACAGCACTTCTTGTGTCCCCGTTCATCCACTGATGCACATTTAGGGTGTTGCCACCCTTTGACTCTTCACATGGTGCTACTGAGAATATCGGTTCACACATTTTTGTTTGAATAACTGTTCTCGGTTCTTTGGGGTACTTACTTAGGACTGGAATTTCTGAGTTATACGGCGACTCTATGTTCAACTTTTTGAGAACCACCGAACTATTTTCCAAAGAGGCTATTTTTCCATCTCGTATTCTCACCGGCAATGGACCCCAATTTCTACCCCCTCAGCAACACTTGGCACTTTCACTTTTTTGTTGTTGTTGTTTTTTTAAGTGTATTTATTTATTTATTTTGAAAGAGAGAGCACAAGCCAGGGAGGGGCACAGAGAGGTAGAGAGAGAGGATCCCAAGCAGGCTCTAAGCTGTCAGCACGGAACCTGATGTGGGGCTCGAACCCACGAACCATGAGATCATGACTTGAGTTGAAGTTGGACACTCAACCAACTAAGCCACCCTGGCGCCCCTGTTTTATTTTTATTAGAGTCTTTTCAGTATGTGTCTGGTGATATCTCATTGTGGTTTTGATTTACGTTTCCCTGATGACTAGTGATGGCTCACATCTTTTTGTGTAATTATTGAACATGTGTGTATCTTTTTTGGAGAAATGTCTATGCAAGTCCCTTTGCCCTTTATTTCATTGTTTGGCTTTTGGTTGTTGACCTGGAAGAATTCTTTATATGTTCTAATAGTACACTCTGTGAGACATGTGACTTGCTAATTTTTTTCTCCCATTCCACAGATTATTTTTTTTTACTTTTTATTTTATTTTTTTCAATATATGAAGTTTATTGTCAAATTGGTTTCCATACAACACCCAGTGCTCATCCCAAAAGGTGCCCTCCTCAATACCCATCACCCACCCTCCCCTCCCTCCCACCCCCCCATCAACCCTCAGTTTGTGCTCAGTTTTTAAGAGTCTCTTATGCTTTGGCTCTCTCCCACTCTAAACTCTTTTTTTTTTCCTTCCCCTCCCCCATGGGTTTCTGTTAAGTTTCTCAGGATCCATATAAGAGTGAATTTTTTTTTTTTGCTTTAATGAACAGGTGCTTCTGTTTTGAAATTCATTTTTTCTTTAGTTGCATGTGCATTTGGAGCTATATCTAAGAATCCATTGTCAAATCCAAGGCTGTGAAGACTTACATCTGTGTTTTCTTCCAACTGTTGTACTTTTAGCCCTTAAGTTTAGGATTGTTTGTTTGTTTCTTTGTCTGTTTTAGAGAGAGAAAGAGAGAGATGGGGAGGGGCAGACTGAGAGAGAGAGAGAGAGAGAGAATCCAAACGGGCTCCAAGCTTAGCATGGAGCCCAACACAGGCTTTGATCCCACACCCTTGGGGTCATTACCTGAGCTGAAATCAAAAGTCAGATGCTCAACTAACTGAGCCACCAAGGCATGCCTTAAATTTGGCATGCCACTTTGAGTTAATTTTTGTGTGTTGTATGAAGTAGAGTTACTGTTATTCTTTCGTGTGTGGATAGCCAGATGTATGTAAACACACATATAAAGGATAGTATTATTGTAACCACTACAGCCACAAATACTATCCTAACTCCCTTAATAACTCTGACATCTCATAGACCTGTCCCTGAAGGTGCAAGAACAAGGAGACAGAAATGTCACCTTGAGTCTGAACCAGGCAAAGATGCTGCTGAGCTTGGATGAGGTGCATGAATCTAGTGACTCAGGTAACGGCCGAGATGGGAGGTCACAAGACGCCCAAGGACGTGACAAACGGGGACCTGAAGCTTACGGGGTGGTAGGGGGCAGAGTGGGGCCACAAAGGGTCCATCTGAGGAAGAAGGGGCCCTGGTGGGCACCCCGAGGTATCCACATTGGCCTCGTCCTGCAGGTCCTTCTGTGGTGGGCCTCGTCTCCACTCCAGGGATGGGCAAGTTACTGGCCAAGGCGCCCCTGGTCCTGGACCCTAAGCAGCAGACAGTTCTGCGTGAACGCAAGGAATGGCTGGGAGAGGTCTCCCCTGTCCTGCTCTCAGATGTCGTCTCTGCCTTTGTGAGCAACAAGGACACCCAGAACCTCAGCTCCCCCGTCACCTTCATCATCTCCCACCGCGTGAGTCCTGGTGGAATGGGGCTGTGGCTGGGCAAGGAACTGGTCTGGGTCCGGGGCTCAGCCTCACTGTCGAGATCACCCTTTGTGTCCTGGGGGCCTCCTCCGTGGGCGCCTCCTTCCCCCAGGAAAGCCCTTTGCAAACCAGCTTTGGATAAGAGTCTCCAGCTCCCACCGACGCTCTCTTCCCACAGTCGGTGACGCCCGGGCCAACGCAGAAGGTGTTCTGTGTCTTCTGGGAGCACAGTCAGGATGGAGGCGGTCATTGGTCCACCACGGGCTGCGAGATGGTGGTCACCGGAGACGCCAGCACCACCTGCCAGTGCTCCCACCTCAGCAGCTTTGCCGTCCTCATGGCCCACAGCCACGTGCAGGTGAGATCCCTGAGAGAGGCTGCTTTCCACGTCTATTGCTCTCGAACATTTTCCCCACATGTAGGAGCTTAAAGAAACATAAATTTATGTCTCTGTGGTTTCTGTGGGACGAGAATCGGGCGTAGCGTAGCTGAGTTGCCTGCTCTGGGTCTTACATGGTTGAGACCATTGAGTCAGCCAAAGCTGCATTCTTGTCGGAGGCCTGGGGTCCTCCTGTGAGCTCCCTGGTTGCTGGCAGAATTCCGTTCCTTGCAGTTGTAGGACTGGGGTTCCACTTTCTTCCCGGCTGCGAGCAGGGGACCCTGCTCAGCTCCTAGGGGCTACCTGCATTCCTTCTCTCTAGGCCCTCACACAGTGTATCAACATTTCTGTCCAGAGGCCAGCAGGAGAAGCTCCCTCACCTCAAACGCCATCAAACTTTGAATCCTTTTCTCTAGGAAGAGCCTAGAGCTTTGAGAGCTCACTGATTAGACCAGGCCCACCCAGGGTGATGAAATTCCACTTAAAGTCAACTGATATAGGACCTGTGACTGTGATGTCCTTTTTGCTGGGTCCCAGGAGGAGGATCCCGTGCTGGTTGTCATCACCTACGTGGGGCTGGGCCTCTCTCTGCTGTGCCTCCTCCTGGCAGCCCTCACCTTCCTCCTGTGCAAAGCCATCCAGAACACCAGCACCTCACTCCACCTGCAGCTCTCGATCTGCCTCTTCCTGGCCCACCTGCTCTTCCTCACGGCCATCGACCAGACCAAGATCAAGGTACTGACACTGTCACAGAGGACCCCCTGCCCTGAGCCACGGGATGCTCAGTTCGTGGAGCCCTGCTGCACTGATACCTTAATAAAATGGCCTTGGGTGACAGGGAGGCTGGAGGGGTAAATAGCCTATTTCACGTTGACTGATGAAGCAGAAGACAATCCTCTCTCAACAACTCGACCCTATATATATATATATACGAGTTCTCCCCACTGGCAAGGTATGGGAGGGGTCCTGGGGCCACCCTCCTCCCTGACAGTCCCTCCTGGTGACTCCTTCCTCCTCCCCCAGCTGCTGTGCGCCATCATCGCGGGGGCCTTACACTATCTCTACCTGGCCTCCTTCACCTGGATGCTGTTGGAGGGTCTACACCTCTTCCTTACGGCACGCAACCTGACGGTGGTCAACTACTCCAGCGTGAGCAGGTTCATGAAGAGACTCATGCTCCCTGTGGGCTATGGAGTCCCGGCTCTAATCGTGGCCATTTCTGCTGCATCCAGACCTTCCCTTTATGGAACACCCACCAGGTAAGTGCAAATTCCCACTGCCCCTATCTTCTCCAGCACAACTGTGGCCATCATAGAACCAATAGCGATTTAATTTCCCCCGAACGTGATAGGCAGAGGAAAGGTCAGTGGCCACTCCGAAGACATCTCTCTGGTGGAATTTTGTGTTCCTTGAACTGTTTTTAAGTCCTTAAGATTTAATTATTTTAAATGTTCATTATGAAGTATTTAATCATTATATATTACACATTCTAGTGATTCTTTATCCACAAAGGCCAATGTTCTCTTGACTCACTTCTCATCTCTCTCTTAGATGCTGGCTCCACACAGACAAAGGATTTGTATGGACCTTCCTGGGCCCCGTCTGCACCGTCTTCTCCGTGAGTAACACGTGACATCAGAGCATCCTGCCTGCCAAAGTGATGGTCATTCAAAGACCAGGTGTACCAGGAGGGTTACAGGCAGCGGGAGCAATCATTCCAGTTGGCCCAGGACTGATGAGAGACCCCCCCCCCAGGATGCAGGGATTTCCGTTGCAACAACAGGACTAACATGTTTCCTGAGACCTGGGACTTTCAGTGCTAAAATTGGGAGTTTCCATGCGAACTGCATCGAAGTGCTCGCCAAAGTTACAGGACAAACACATGCCTGAGTTACAGGGTGGTTGGTCTAGTCTTCTAGGACTTCTACAAAAGGCAAAAGCTTCTTACCTGCCGGGTTAGGTGCTGGATGAGCTAGGAGGATGCTTACCAGATGTGGAGTGAATTTAATACACCTGTGGGCTTTCTGCAGATTAATCTGGCCTTCTTTCTGATGACCTTCTGGATAGTGAAAAACAAGCTCTCCTCCCTCAACAGAGATGTGTCCACCCTCCAGAACACCAGGTGAGGAGGAGTCAGAGGAATGTCCCCCATCCAGAGCATTATCCTCAGAGCTCCAAGGATCTGATGTCCAGAGAGAATGGACTTTGCCCTGATACACAGGGATTGCTTCCATGCCTTACCTAGCAGGTCCTGAGAACATTTCTATCCTTACAACACACTCAAAACATCACATAACAGTTCCCAGAACCCAGCGCACCCTTTCATGGTCATGCCTTCATGCGTTTTAGGCCCCCTGCCTTCCCCTTCTCTTGCCCCACGTGAACGCAGGTTCATCAACCACATGTCACTTCGTCTAAGAGTTTGGGAATGTCCTTTCCTTTCCTCAACTTTGCACAGAATCAGTGGCCTCTATTCTGGGCAAAGCACATTCTGGGTCAGGTCATGGAGAAGGTGGGGACAGGAACAGCCCTGGATGGGATCTGGGCAGAAGTACCTCACTTTGCAAATGTTACAAGTGATCATTTGTTTTTGTCTTGCCACCAGACTCTAAGGGCTGTGGAAACAGAAGTCTTGTCTTGGTTGTTCTGAATGCCCAAGCCCCAGCCTAGGGCCAGGGGCACAAAATGTTCTCGACGATGTCAGCTGAACAAAATTAGGGGTCTTCCTGAAACATCGTGACCTTTTTGAAACTCACATTCTGGAGTGTCACTACCATCCCTAGTCCTAGTCAAACTGCCATCCCTGACCCAAACACCATTTCTTTTTATGGAATCATTGACGATAAAGATCCAAGCTGATCGCTACTCAGTAGGAAGCATCCGTGGAGCGGACTTGAAAACAGGTGGGGTGGGGAGGGGGCTGTTGCTCCCGGTGCATCACGAGCCTCCTCTCTCCTCCTACCCAGGATGCTGACATTCAAAGCGACGGCTCAGCTCCTCATCCTGGGCTGCACGTGGTGTCTGGGCGTCCTGCAGGTGGGGCCAGCTGCCCGCGTCATGGCTTACCTCTTCACCATCATCAACAGCTTGCAGGGAGCGTTCATCTTCCTGGTGTACTGCCTCCTCAGCCAGCAGGTACCACGGTCCGGCCCCCATCCAGGACTCTTCCTGTCCCCGCCCCGCCCAGTGAGCTGACCCAGAGCGTGCTTCGCCCCTGCAGGTCCGGGAGCAGTACGGGAAATGGTTCAGAGGGGTCAGGAAAGCCAAAGCCGAGCATGAGAATTACACGCTGTCAAGCGGGACCGTGTCTGATGCCTCCAAGCACAGTGCGGTAAGATTATGCAGTGTTCCCAGAGCACTTCCCTAGCCGATCCACTTGGGCGTCTCATGCCTGCCTCACTGGACAACCTGGGCAGATAGCAGGGGATGCCCTAGGAAGGCTCATGCCTGGACTCCCTTCAAGGCACTTCCCTGTCTTGAAACGAGCTCTTCACTATACTTTCACTCGCTGAGCTTCTGTGCCCTCTTGCACATGACTGTCCTCTTTGCATGATATGGTGCAACCACTTTTTAACTATACTTAAAATCAACAAGATAGAAAACACTCAGAAGCAGAGAAAGATGCTGTGGTCAGCTAAGTAATTGGGAAGTAATAATCTGGAGCAGAGATGCCCCAGCTGTACAGGGTCACTGCATATCCTGTATCCCAAATCATTCCATGCTGTCCCTGTATATAATGAACAATAAACACCTGTTGTGTATATAGTCATAAAAGTGAAATAAGGATTAAGTTGCATTGAAACCTCCCATAAAAGTCTGCAATCATTCCTAGTATTTCCAAAGATACAGACACTGTAAAACCTCATTAGAGAATCACAGAGGGCAAGGGGAGAGATTCTGGCAATGTGAATTGTCCCAAGCATTTGTACGTTCGGGTCCACAAAACTTTTTCTCTTCTTAGACTTCTTTTGACAATATTTTATAGTTTTCTATACACAAACCTTGCACTTTCTAACACAGAATCGTTTTTACACCTTCTTTTTTAGGAGAATTATAATGAAGAGCTAACCCTGGTGAACTTGTCTCTTAGAAAGTGAAGAAAACACTGAACTGTCCTCTTTGGGGCAAAGAGTATTAAAAATAACTCTCCTTGGCACCACTGTGGGAGAAAAGTATGCGGGAAACGTTTGTCATTCAGCTGCTGGCAAATTTGGGTTTTCTGGTACATACAAGCATTCTCATCATCTCTTTCCCAGTATAATCAGGAGCTCTAACCCAATACCCCAGTAGAAACCTCTTTTTCCAAAAAGATTCTTCCTCAGGTTGATGATACATAACAAGGAAAACCAGCCTCAAAGGACTTCCCTAAAATAACACAGGAGAGGAAAGTAATATTCAAATACCTGCCTGTAGAGTAAACAACTAATGCCAGTTGCCCAAGACTTTCCTGATTTTAGAGCTGACAGTATTTCTCCCCAGGAAACATTTTGGTTACAGGCAAAGTAGACCAGTTGGTCTCCATTCATACATACATGCCTCAACTTACTCACTCTCCATTCCTGAAGCCCTACTGATTAATTCCTTCCAAAAATGTGCGCTGGATCAAGGAGATCCAGTTCCCGAGTTCACAGAGTTTAAATGTGGGGAAAAAAAAGTTTCATCCAATGGAGTAAAATCAGAACTATGAGACTCAAGTCTCTGCATCTTTACATTTTATAAGTTGAGCTGTGGGGAAAGGTGTATATTGCTACAGCACATTTATACGTAACATAATATTTCATCCTTACCACGCATCTAGGCAAGATCTAAACCCAGAGTTGTTCCCCCTCCAAGACATTCCCTGGAGGCTCCCACTGACCAATTTTATAACAATTTGAACATAAATGACCGTACATGAGTATAATATTTTAGATAAACATATTCATGAGTCCATAGTGATACTTAGAGGCTCAGTTAATAGATGCAGAAAATACGACAGAATTAGAAGAGCATGATTCTTTCAATATCCCATAAATAGTCACTAAAAGCATTGAGTGAAAGGGTGTTGGAGAACAGGCTGGGACCAGAGCACCAAAGAATCACCTCTTGGATCACCGATTAATTACAAGGGCCAAAGTGCACATTTGCAACATGGAGATCTGACAGCCACCATCTGAATTAATGCCCATACTTAATATCATCGATGGTGGGCAAACTGACATTAGGAATATCAGGAGATACGTACATCCCATTGTTGAAGTTACAACATCCCATTTTTAGTACATAAAAAATTGAAATCTAACCCAGTCTTTAGAGAGAGGGTAACCAAACTATAGCATGCAGGCCAAATCCAGGGAACTGCCTGTTTTTGTTAATAAAGTTTTATTGGAACATTGGCGTATTGTCTATGGCTGCTTTCAGGCTACAATGTCAGAGTTGAGAAATCAGTATCATTTTTAAAAGTGGCTAGAGGCTGCTGTAAATTAAAAGAGACAAAAGTGACATCACAAATTCGGCATCAATCTTAGGGAGCCTCTGCTTCAGATATACAGCTCTAGATGACATTTTGGAGACAATGAGGATAATTTGAATATGTATCAGACATTAAAAGTTATTATGATATTGTTCATTTTCTTGGGCATAATAATAGTATTGTGGTTATGCAGAGAATCTTCCTTGAGTTCCGAAATATTTGTTGAAGAATGAAGTGTCATAATGTCTGCCACTGACTATCACATGTTTTAGCAAAATGTATCCATGTGTGGAAATGAATTGAGAAAGATCTTTCAGTGTGGCACTATGTTAACAATTGTTGACTCTAGATAAGGAGTATGTGAGCGTTCATTCATTGTATCATTCTTCCAAATTCTAAATTTAAAAATGGTCAATCAAAGCTGTCAGAAAAAATAATAAAAAGGTGTCAGAAAAGTAAATACATATACTAGTTATTAATTCATTAAAAATTATATACCATCATAGATTTCTAGACGTCCAATAAAAATGTCTTTTCCTCCGCACAAAACTAATTCTGTGAATGGATCTTTTCTAAAACTATGCACAGCTAATGGTGATGGGTTTGAAATCAAAAATTTTAAATAAAACAAAATCATTAAAATATTACGAGAAAATAGGGGGGATCTCCACTTCTGCCTACAAAATAAAAAACGGAAACGAGTATTGTTTTCAACATAACAATAGAAAAAATCCACATAAACTACAAAATCATTCGGTTTCTCAAACTCTCTTACCTATAACAGAAGGTAGGTAAGGACAACAAAGTGGCCTAAAGTCTAAGGAAAGACAGGATTATCCACACATAGGCAGACCTATGGGAAGCACAAAAGGAAGAGATCCGGGTGCCATAGAAATGCTTAAAAGAGAACCTACATTTCTGAATGAATTGCTCAGGGCCAAGTATGGGCAGTCATGAGAGTGTAGAAACTCTGAAGGAGTGGCAAAAATATGTGCAAAGAACTTGTAAAATTCAATAATAAAAAGGTTAATGAAATATTAGAAAGAGAAATTGATAGGTAATTAACAGAAAAAGGAAAGCAAATTGCTAACAAACGCATAGTTAATCGGGGAGGAGCCAAGATGGCGGAACAGCCTGGAAGCTTTTTGTGTGTCTCACGTCCATGAAGTACAGCCAGACCCACACTAAACCATCCTACACACCTAGAAAACCGATTGGAAGATTAACACAACAATCTGCACAACCTGAACCACAGAATTCAGCAGGTACGCGGCATGGAGAACTGAACTTGGGGAGCAAGAAGCCCCGAAGGTAGGGAACCCCTTTTGCAGGCGGAGAGAGGACGACGGACACTGGGGACGGAGGGAGCATACGGGAAAAGCACCGCTCCCCAAAAGCAGCTGGAGAGAAAGTGGAAAACTGGAAACAGCCGCAGGGACGAAACTACAAAGGGAGAAAGGAGAAAGGAGAGGGTTTAAATTCCATTCAGACTGTAAACAAGGGGAGCGCAAAGGCTGCAACTCCGCAGCTCCCTACCTGGCGGTGCTCTGGTGGGAAGGGCGAATCCCCAGGAACAGAGTGGGGTCCGGGGGGTTCTCGGGCCACACAGGGAAAAGCAGTTCCACTGCCGGAAGGACATTCGGTAGAGACTGTTGACGCCACCTGGTCCCAGCAGACCCCGGAAGGCGGCCACATTCGCTGGTGCTGGGACGAGGTCGTCGAGGGTGAAGCCTGGTGCCAGATGTGTGTTGTGATTTTCCACGGTCCCTGAAACGCTGAGGCTACACCGTCTCGCGATCTTTTTGGGGGGCGGGCTGACACCTGGCCGCAGTCTCGGGGCACCGGCACCAGCAGGGTCCGGCAAGCGTTCCTGGGTGCAGCCGCCATTCGGCCATTGCTCATTCGGCCACTGCTCGGTGAGACCCTCCCCCAGAGGGGCGGAGCGGGTCAAAGCCGCAGTCCTTAGGAAGTAAGGGGCCGGGGAAAACAGCCGCATCTGAGACAAAACTTGGGAGAGAGGTACTGCCTGGGGCCTGGTCACGGAGAGTGGAAAAGCAGGGAGTGGACGAGAGCTGAAAACGGAGGACCGGTGCGCGATTGCCAATCCGGGAGAACAGACTGGGTGGCTGGGTGGCGCCATTTTTCACCGCTCCTGCGCATGCGCCTGCGCGCCGACAAGCCCTGCAGCAATCCACCCCAGGAGGCTAGCAGCGCCATCTAGTGGAGAGCGGAGCCGTTACAACGAGCCCTGCCCAACTGGGCCAACTTCGCTCTTCAAGAACACAAACCTCACCGCCGGCTTCATTTCTGGACTATAAAGAGCTACATGGACTGATTCTAGGGGAAAACGAAGCAATTTCAGTCCTACTTCAATCTGTTAGCAGGTTCATCTATTCAATTTTTTCTCTCTCTCTTTTTTTTTCCTTTTTCTCTTTTACAATTCTTTTCATTTTCTTGAATACAGAAAGAGAAACAACTATTTTTATTTTCAATTTTTCTTAAAAATATCTGTCTTTAATTTTTATTACTATATTTTTTACTTTGGTGTAAATTTTTTCAACTTCTACTTTACTCCCATCATTTTATTTTAGTCTACTTCAGTGTACTCGCCTTTTCAAATTTTCAAACAATTGCCTTTTTTTCTTTCTTCTTTTTTTCTCTTTTTCATTCCTATTCTTTTTCTTGAATGCAGAAAGAGAAAAACTTCATTTTTATTTTCAGTTTCTCTTAAAAATATTTTCATTTAATTTTTATTACTATATTTTTTGCTTTTGTGTATATTTTTTCAAATTCTATCTCACTCCCATCATATACTACAGTGTATTCACTTTTTCAAATTTTCAAACGATTTCTTTTTTTCTTCTTTTTTCTTTTTTTATCTTTTTTCTCTTTCATTTCTTTTCTTTTTTCTTAAATACAGAAAGTGAAAAATTCATATTTCTTTTTAATTTTTATTAAAAATATTTTTCTATAATTTTTTCCTACTATATTCTCTACATTTGTGTATTTTATCTACTTTAGTGTATTCATTTTTTCAAATTCTCAAATGATTTTTTTTCTCTCTCCCCCCTTTTTTTTTGTTTGTTTGTTTCTCTAATCTATCAAACCACTTTCTACACCCAGACCAAAACACACGTAGGATCTAGCATCATCTATTATATTTTGGTGTAGGTGTGTTTTTCATTTTTAATTTTAATTATTTTTTTAATTTTAATTTTTTTAATTTCAATTTTTCTACCTCATTAATTCCTTTTCTCCCTTCAAAATGACAAAACAAAGGAATTCACCCCAAAAGAAAGAGCACAAAGAAGACAGCCAGGGATTTAACCAACACAGACACAAGCAAGATGTCTGAACCAGAATTTAGAATCATGATAATAAGAATACTAGCTGGAGTCGAAAATAGATTAGAATCCCTTTCTGCAGAGATAAAGGAAGTAAAAAATAGCCAGAATGAAATTAAAAATGCTATAACTGAGCTGCAATCATGGATGGATGCAGCGACAGCAAGGATGGATGAGGCAGAACAGAGAATCAGCAATATAGAGGACAAACTTATAGAGAATAACGAAGCAGAAAAAAAGAGGGAGATTAAGGCAAAAGAGCATGGTTTAAGACTTACAGAAATCAGTGACTCATTCAAAAGGAACAACATCAGAATCATAGGGTCCCAGAGGAGGAAGAGAGAGAAATAGGGGTAGAAGGGTTATGTGAGCAAATCTTAGCAGAAAACTTTCCTAACCTGGGGAAAGACACAGACATCAAAATCCAGGAAGCACAGAGGACTCCCATTAGATTCAACAAAAACCGACCATCAACAAGGCATATCATACTCAAATTCACAAAATACTCAGGCAAGGAGAGAATCATGAAAGCAGCAAGGGAAAATAAGTCCCAACCTACAAGAAAAGACAGGTCAGGTTTGCAGCAGAACTATCCACAGAACCTTGGCAGGCCAGAAAGGAGTGGCAGGATATATTCAGTGTGCTGAATCAGAAAAATATGCAGCCAAGAATTCTTTATCCAGCAAGGTCATTCAAAATAGAAGGAGAGATAAAAAGTTTCCCAGACAAACAAAAGTTAAAGGAGTTTGTGACCACTAAACCAGCCCTGCAAGAAATTTTAAGGGGGACTCTCTGAGGGGAGAAAAGATGAAAAAAAAAAAATATATATATATATATATATATACACACACACATGTGTATATGTATACATATGTATATATATACATACATACATATGTGTGTATATATATACATATACATATACATATATATGTGTGTATATATATATATATATATATATATATATATACCAAAAGCAACAAAAGATTAGAAAGGACCAGAGAACACCACCAGAAACTCCAACTCTACAAGCATCATAATGGTAATAAATTCATATCTTTCAGTACTCACTCTAAACATCAGTGGACTCAATGTTCCAATCAAAAGACACAGGATAACAGAATGGATAAGAAAACAAGATCCATCTATATGCTGTTTACAAGAGACCCACTTTAGACCTAAAGACACCTTCAGATTGAAAATAAGGGGATGGAGAACCATCTATCATGTTAATGGTCAACAAAAGAAAGCTGGAGTAGTCATACTTATATCAGACAATATAGACTTTAAAATAAAGACTGTATCAAGAGATGCAGAAAGGCATTATATCATAATCAAGGGGTCTATCCACCAAGAAGACCTAACAATTGTAAACATTTATGCACCAAATGTGAAAGTACCCAAATATATAAATCAATTAATCACAAACATAAAGAAACTCATCGATAGTAATACCATAGTAGTAGG
This sequence comes from Neofelis nebulosa, assembly GCF_028018385.1. NCBI lineage: Eukaryota > Metazoa > Chordata > Mammalia > Carnivora > Felidae > Neofelis > Neofelis nebulosa. The sequence goes on from NC_080785.1 coordinate 159,641,798, forward strand.
AGACTTCAACACCCCACTCACAACAATGGACAGATCATCTAACCAAAATATCAACAAGGAAACAATGGCTTTGAATGACACATTGGACCAGATGGACTTCACAGATATATTCAGAACATTTCATCCTAAAGCAGCAGAATATACATTCTTCTCCAATGCACATGGAACGTTCTCCAGAATAGACCATATACTGAGACACAAATCAGCCCTGAGTAAGTACAAAAAGATCAAGATCATATCGTGCATATTCTCAGACCACAATGCTATGAAACTCGAAATCAACCACAAGAAAAAATTTGGAGAGTAAACAAATACTTGGAGACTGAAGAACATCCTACTAAAGAATGAATGGGCTAACCAAGCAGTTAAAGAAGAAATTAAAAAGTATATGGAAGTCAATGAAAATGATAGCACCACAGCTCAAAACCTCTGGGACGCGGCAAAGGCGGTCATAAGAGGAAAGTATATAGCAATCCAGGCCTTCCTAAAGAAGGAAGAAAGACCTCAGATACGCAACCTAACCTTACGCCTTAAAGAGCTGGAAAAAGAACAGCAAATAAAACCCAAAGCCAGCAGAAGACAGGAAATAATAAAGATTACAACAGAAATTAATGCTATCAAAACCAAAAAGACAGGGGCGCCTGGGTGGCGCAGTTAAGCGTCCGACTTCAGCCAGGTCACGATCTCGCAGTCCGTGAGTTCGAGCCCCGCATCGGGCTCTGGGCTGATGGCTCGGAGCCTGGAGCCTGTTTCCGATTCTGTGTCTCCCTCTCTCTCTGCCCCTCCCCCGTTCATGCTCTGTCTCTCTCTGTCCCAAAAATAAATAAAAAATAAAAAATAAAAAAAACAGTAGAACAGATCAATGAAACCGGAAGCTGGTTCTGTGAAATAATTAACAAAACTGATAAACCCCTAGCCAGTTTGATCAAGAAGAAAAAGGAAAGAACCCAAAAAAGTAAAATCAAGAATGAAAGAGGAGAGATCACAACGAACACACCAAAAATAAAAACAATAATAAGAGAATATTATGAGCAATGCCAATAAAATGGGCAATCTGGGAGAAATGGACAAATTCCTAGAAACATATACACTACCAAAAATGAAACAGGAAGAAATAGAAAATTTAAACAGACCCATAACCAGTAGGGAAATAGACTTAGTAATAAAAAATCTGCCAAAAAACAAGAGTCAGGGCCAGATGGCTTTCCAGGGGAATTCTACCAAACATTTAAGGAAGAGTTAACACCTATTTTCTTGAAACTGTTCCAAAAAATAGAAATGGAAGGAAAACTTCCAAACTCTTTCTATGAAGCCAGCATTACCTTGATTCCAAAAGCAGACAGAGACCCCACTAAAAAGGAGAACTATACACCAATTTCCCTGATGAACATACATGCAAAATCCTCAACAAGATATTAGCCAACTGGATCCAACAATACATTTAAAAAAATTATTCACCACGACCAAGTGGGGTTTGTACCTGGGATGCAGGGCTGGTTCAATATCTACAAAACAATTAACATGATTCATCACATCAATAAAAGAAAGGACAAGAACCATATGATCCTCTCAATAGATGCAGAGAAAGCATTTGACAAAATACAGCATCCTTTCTTGATAAAAACCCTCAAGAAAGTAGGGATAGAAGGAGCATACCTCTAGATCATAAAAGCCACATATGAACAGCCCAACACTAATATCATCCTCAATGGGGAAAAACTGAGAGCTTTCCCCCTAAGGTCAGGAACAAGACAGGGATGTCCACTCTCGCCACTGCTATTCAACATAGTATTGGAAGTCTTAGCCTCTGCAATCAGACAACACAAATAAATAAAAGTCATCCAAATCGGCCAGGAGGAAGTCAAGCTTTCACTCTTCGCAGATGACATGATACTCTATATGAAAAACCCAAAAAATTCCACCAAAAACTGCTAGAACTGATTCATGAATTCAGCAAAGTTGCAGGATATAAAATCAATGCACAGAAATCGGTTGCATTCCTATACACCAACAATGAAGCAACAGAAAGAGAAACCAAGGAATTGATCCCATTTACAGCTGCACAAAAAACCATAAAATACCTAGGAATAAATCTAACCAAAGAGGTGAAAAATCTATACACTGAAATGTATAGAAATCTTATGAAAGAAATTGAAGAAGACACCAAAAAAATGGAAAAAGATTCTATGCTCCTGGATAGGAAGAACAAATATTGTTAAAATGTTGATACTACCCAAAGCAATGTACATATTCAGTGCAATCCCTATCAAAGTAACACCAGCATTCTTCACAGAGCTAGAACAAATAATCCTAAAATTTGTATGGAACCAGAAAAGACCCTGAATAGCCAAAGCAGTCTTGAAAAAGAAAACCAAAGCAGGAGGTATCACAATCCCAGACTTCAAGCTATACTACAAAGCTGTAATCATCAAGACAGTATGGTACTGGCACAAGAACAGACACTCAGATCAATGGAACAGAATAGAGACCCCAGAAATGGATCCACAAATGTATGGCCAACTAATCTTTGACAAAGCAGGAAAGAATATCCAATGGAACAAAGACAGTCTCTTCAGCAAGTGGTGCTGGGAAAACTGGACAGCGACATGCAGAAGAATGAACCTGGACCACTTTCTTACACCATACACAAAAATAAATTCAAAGTGGATGAAAGACCTCAATGTAAGACAGGAAGCCATCAAAATCCTCGAGGAGAAAGCAGGCAAAAATGTCTTTGATCTTGCCCTCAGCAACTTCTTACTCAACATGTCTCCAGAGGCAAGGGAAACAAAAGCAAAAATGAGCTACTAGGACCTCATCAAAATGAAAAGCTTCTGCACAGCGAAGGAAACAATCAGCAAAACTAAAAGGCAACCGACAGAATGGGAGAAGATATTTGCAAATGACATATCAGATAAAGGGTTAGTATCCAAAATCTACAAAGAACTTATTAAACTCAACACCCAAAAAACAAATAATCCAGTGAAGAAATGGGCAAAAGACATGAATAGACACTTCTCCAAAGAAGACATCCAGATGGCCAACCGACACATGAAAAAATGCTCCACATCACTCATCATCAGGGAAATACAAATCAAAACACAATGAGATACCACCTTACACCTGTCAGAATGGCTAACATTAACAACTCAGGCAACAACGGATGTTGGCGAGGATGCAGAGAAAGAGGATCTCTTTTGCACTGTTGGTGGGAATGCAAACTAGTGCAGCCACTCTGGAAAACAGTATGGAGGTTTCTCAAAAAACTAAAAATAGAACTACCCTATGACCCAGGAATTTCACTACTAGGCATTTATCTTCTAGGGATACAGGTGTGCTGTTTTGAAGGGACACATGCACCCCCATGTTTATAGGAGTACTATCAACAATAGCCAAAGTATGGAAAGAGCCTAAATGTCCATTAATGGATGAATGGATAAAGAAAATGTGGTATATATACACAATGGAGTCTTACTCGGCAATCAAAAAGAATGAAATCTTGCCATTAGCAACTACATGGATGGAACTGGAGGGTATTATGCTGAGTGAAATTAGTCAGTCAGAAAAAGACAAAAATCATATGACTTCACTCATATGAGGACTTTAAGAGACAAAACAGATGAACATAAGGGAAGGGAAACAAAAAGGATATAAAAACAGGGAGGGGGAAAAACAGAAGAGACTCATAAATATGGAGAACAAACTGAAGGTTGCTGGAGGAGTTGTGGGAGGAGGATGGGCTAAATGGGTTAGGGGCACTAAGGAATCTACTCTTGAAATCATTGCTTCACTATATACTAACTAATTTGGATGTAAATTTTTAAAAAATAAAAAATAAAGTTAAATTACTTTTACCTGAAAAAAAAAAAGAAAAAAAATCTAACCTAACTGTGTGCACTATCTGAACAAATAGCAAAGTAAAAGAAGAAATGCACGATATGAGTCTACATTTTGTCAATAAAATACTTAAAGAGGAAAAAAACGCATAGTAATCAAGGATATTGAAGTTAATACAACAAGGAGCTAATACTGTCAAGCATTAGATTGAAAAAAAATCCTCAAAGTTGGACAGTATTCAATATCGGTTAGACCAGAGTGAAAGAGACATTCCCATATGGCATTAGCATAAACTGATATAAACACTTCATTCAGCAATTTGTTAATAGCTATGAAAATTGAACATACCCCTAGGCCCCAGCAATCCCACATCTTTCCAGTGTTTCTCCGAAAAACACTACCGTATTCATAGGACGATATTTACAAGAAGGTTGTTTGGATTACATTTGCAAGAATGAAATATTGAAAAATGTGCCAGCAACAGAATGCACAACACCAAGAGTGAACCCTAACTTGAACTATGGACTTTGCACGATGATGATGTGTCAGTGTAGATACATCAATTGTAACAAACGTACCTTCTGGTGAGTGATGTTGATGTCCCTGCTGGGGTACACGTGGGGTATGCGTGTTTGGACAAGGGCTATATGGGGAAATCACTGCTCTTTCCTGTTAATGTTGCCATGTACCTATAATTGCTCTTTTAAAAATTAGTCTCTTTTTTTTAATGTTTATTTTTGAGACAGAGAGACACAGAGCATGAATGGGGGAGGGTCGGAGACAGGGAGACACAGAATCTGAAACAGGCTCCAGGCTCTGAGCTGTCATCGCAGAGCTCGACGCGGGGCTTGAACTCACAGACTGCGAGATCGTGACCTAAGCCAAAGTTGCTTAACCGACTGAGCCACCCAGGCGCCCCTAAAAAATTTGGTCTTTAAAAACATAGAGCAAGGGCACCGGGGTGGTTCAGCCAGTTAAGCGTCTGACTCTTGATTTTCGCTCAGGTCATGATCTCACGGTTGGTGAGTTTGAGCCCCTCATTGGGCTCTGCACTGACATGCTGAGCCTGCTTGGGATTCTCTCTCCCTCTCTCTGCCTCTCCCCTGCTCACACAGGCACATGTGCGTGAAAGCTCCATCTCAAAATAAATAAACTTCAAAAAAACATCTTTTAAGAAAATAAGCAGAGCAATTTCAGGGCACCTGGGCGGCTCAGTCGGTTAAGCGTCCAACTCTTAATTTCAGCTCAGGTCATGACCTCATGGTGGTAAGATCAAGCCCCAAATTGGGCTCTGCACTGGGTGTGAAACCTGCTTTGTTTGTTAGAATTTTCTGAGGACTCTCAGTATCTGGAATTCAAGAAGGATAGGAGAGAAATGGAGCCGGAAAATATTTTTTATGTTTATTGATTCATTTTGAGAGAGGACAGATGCAAGCAAGGGAGAGGCAGAGAGAGAGAGAGAGGGAAAGAGAATTCCAAGTAGGTCCGTGCTGCCAGTACAGAGCCCGATGCGGGGCTCAGTCTCACAAACTGAGATCACAACCTGAGCCGAAATCAAAAGTCAGATGCTTAACTCACTGAGCCACCCAGGCACTCCTGGAGCAGGAAGATATTTAAATAATGGCCCAAAACTCCCCAAATTTGTTGAAAGACGTAATTTCTTGATTCAAGTAGTTCTGCAAATTCTAAGTAGAACAAATACAAAGAAAAGCACACCTAGGCATATCGTAATCAAACTGCTAAAAACCAAAGATAAAAAGACAATCCTAAATGCAGCCAAAGAGAAATGACACCTTACATAAAAGGGAAACAGCAACATAAATTTCCCTTGATTTCGTATCAGAAACAACTGCAGGCTGGGGCGCCTAGGAGGCTCCGGGGGTTAAGCGTCTGACTTCCGCTCAGGTCATGATCTCACAGCTCTTGAGTTCAAGCCCCGCATCAGGCTCTGTGCTGACAACTCAGAGCCTGGAGCCTGCCTTGGATTCTGTGTCTCCCTCTCTCTCTCTGCCCTTCCCCAACTCACACTGTGTCTCTCTCTCAAAAATAAATAAACATTTAAAAAAAAAAAAAAAAAGGAACACCTGCAGGCAGAGGACAGTGTAATGTTAAGGGGCCGAAGCAGGGATGCCTGGGTGGCTCAGTCGGTTAAGCACCCGACTCTTGGATCTCAGCTCAGGTCTTGGTCTCTGGGTCGTGAGTTCAAGTCTTGCGTTGGGCTCCACACTGGGTGTGAAGCCTACTTAAAAATTACATGAATGAATGAATGAATGGCAGTAGCAGTTGGAACACAAGGACTCACTGGATCAGGTGTGCCATCATATCCAGCCGGCCCTGCTTCAGGGGTAGGGTTGTGCTGATGTAGACAGGGCTGCAAGGAGGGCCACTTACATATGAGCATTCTGTCCTTATCCCATTCAATTTCTCCTCTGTCCTCTCAGATATGCAGGTCCCTGAATTCTGACTTTGACCCCAAGACTTACGTCTGCTCATAATCTGGTATGGCAAACTACAGCTCGTGGGCTGGCTGCTTGTGTTTGTAAATGAAGTTTTATTGGCACAGTCGTGCCCATTCGTTGATGTTTTGTCTGTGCCTGAGTTTGGCGGGGACAACCATGGAGTTGAGTCATCGTAACAGAGACCATATGGCTCACAAAGCCGAAATATTTCCTGTCTGAGCCTTTACAGAAGGTTTGTGTCGTTGTGACCGAGCCCACATAGCTCACAAAGCAGAAAGTATTTCACTGCTAGGAGGTAACCCAAATGTTCACTCACAAGAAGTAGTTAAACATGATACAGCCATACTAGGGAATACTCTACAACTGTGTAAAAGCTATATGTGAAAAATGAATTCCACGATGGTACACATAATATGAACCCATTTCTATAACATGCATGGAGATATATAAATATATATGTACATGCATAGAAATAATGATAAGAAAGATGCATACAAAACTATACACAGTAGGGGCCCCCGGGTGGCTCAGTCCGTTAAGCATCTGACTCTTAGTTTCAGCTCAGGTCATGACCTCATGGCTTGTGAGTTGAGCTCCACATCAGGCTCCATGCTGACAGCACAGAACCTGCTTGACATTCTCTCTCTCCTTCTCTCTCTGCCCTTCCCCTGCTCACTCCCTCTGTCTCTCTCTCAAAAATAAATAAAATTTAAGAAAAATTAGCACACTTTACACACTCTGTGTTAGCCAATTTGACAATAAATTATATCAATAAAATAAAATAAAAGTTTTAGTTGGAAGGAAAAAATTTTTTAACAAAACTATAAACAGTAGACGCCTATAGAAAGAATGATTGTGGGCATGTGTCTGTGATGTAAGGGGGTGTAAATGTGATGTAAGGGGAAACTTTCAATGTATAGATTCCTACAGCATTTAAAGGAAATACAACAAGAAAAAATATAGATTTCTTGTGCGATGAAAAGTAGAACCATTATGTACATATGTGAGGATGCATAAGAAAGGAAATGATTTCTAGGTAGGTAGGATTACAGGAGTTTTTATGGTCTTTCGGACACATTTTTGCTACTTTCTTTTACTTCTGTAAGGGTATTGACAATTTCTTTATGAATAAAAAATATGTACATTAACCCTTCTGAAAACTGGTGTTTAAGTGAGAAATTTACTCTTTGGGGAAGTCTTACAAAATGCCACAGAGGAGAGATGAATCTAGAAACTAAGTCTTATCTTAAAAGATCCATGGGACTTTGACCTGAGAAAAAAAGAGGAGTTGAGGAAAAGCAATCCATCTTACATAATATAAAATGGAAGGAGAAAACTGGAGGCTGATGGGAGTGAAAAGTAGCACATGTATTGTACTAGAGAGAAAGCTTCAATTGTGGAAGGCTATGGTTATATCCATATGGATAGAAGATATGGATGGGTTTGGTCTGCGGACAGAGGAATTTAGACTATTAGGTGATGGAGAAGAAAAGTTGGTATCTAAATAGTACTTTGTAAGCTATCACCATAGTCTCAGACATAATTATTCATAAAGTTTCTATTTGCAGCTCCAGACATTACCAAACAATTCTGTTAAAATTGAAACAGCTGAAGAGATCCAGAAAACGAGTCTTCATAGATGTTTCTAAATTCCATTGCTAATGTGCCTAAAAGTGGTAATAAGTTATGAGGTACAGTAATGTAAATAATATAACATATTGCGTATTCAAGAAGAGAATGAACCTGCATTAATCACAAGAAATAGAATATTAATTCCCCCAAAGAATTTTGAAGATGAATATTGCTAGAGTAAACTGAACTACCAATTCCTACGTAATTAATAGACGTTTCTTAATGTTTCAGTATGAAATAAATCCTTGTTTACATCAGAAAAAAATAAAAGTAGAACCATTAAAATCTTAATTTATTACAAAAAGAAAAAAGAAAAGAAAAACCCAGGTAAGCAGATTATGAGATTCACACCTGACTTTCACGATTCTCACCCCTACAAAATGGCTTCATCTCTGGATTTGGGGAATAGAAAAATATTTTCATATTTTCCGGACTCTATTTTACTCAAATCTCTCTCTTCACAAATACAACAATATTCCAAACGCATAAACATTTTTGGAAGGGAGAGAAGTCACTTGCTTGTCTGAAAGCTTCCAATTGCTTTACAAGGCACATGGCATAATTCCTTCTCCTCTCATTCTCTTCCCAAAATGCAGATTCCTTCCAAATACCACTTCAAAGAGACTTTCCAAGTCCACCTCTTACCGACCCCTTTCAGGCACTGTGTCAAGATAGTCCCATGTGCGAACATTGATTTTTTTTTTTTTTTCAGACAGAGAGAGACACAGCATGAACAGGGGAGGGGCAGAGAGAGAGGAAACACAGACTCGGAAGCAGGCTCCAGGCTCTGAGCCATCAGCCCAGAGCCCGATGCGGGGCTCGAACCCACGGACCGTGAGATGGTGACCTGAGCCAAAGTCGGACGCTTAACCGACTGAGCCACCCAGGCACCCCAAACATTGATTTTTTAAGTTTATCTCCAACTGGGAACATGTCCTAGCTCAGCTGCTTGCTAACCGTGTGACCATGGACCAATTAGTTCGTGTCCATAAGTCTTAATTTCTTCATCCCTAGAATGGGTATAAAAAAAGATGTATGAAATAATCTATTTGGTCACTTAACTAATAACATGTTTTGTGTGTCTGGCAATACGCTATGTGCTTAGCGCTGGATATCTAACAGGCAAGTGCACAAATGAACGGACCTCCGCGCAAATTAAGGCAAATGCTATGAATAAAATGAGCACCCTGAAACTTCTTTCCAAAATATAACTCTTGAGATGTTGACTGATCAATTGTTGATTGAAAAAACAATGAATGTTTTTTCCAAGTCTTTATTTAATTTGGCTTATTTGAAGGCATAATGGGAGAAAAACTTATGATTAGTTAGGATGCTGAAAACCTAGAGTCAAGGTAAAAATAAACGTGACAGTGGACACCACATATAGCAAAAATCAGGGTGGTGTCAGACGAGTGTCTGAAGTTGGGGGACACTGGTCTAAAGGGTTTCCCGTTCCCAGTGGTTAGTTCCGAATGGTGGTTGTCATGAGTGGGAGCCCCCTGGACCAGCTCCAAGTCATGGTCTTTGGCTTTAGACCAACATGGAGGAGGTCAAAACAAAACAAAAGAAAAAAGTCAAGTGTGCCCCAAAGGAATGGATCACCCACCTGAGTGTGGATGACAGAAAGTCAAAGAATGAGAGATGGAGACAGAGAGAAAAATGCCCATCAGGTCAACCATGAACTTTTTCTCAGCGTGGGGTCCCTAACATTTAGTTTTCCATCATGCTTTTCAAAACTTTCCAAATGTTCTGCATTTTTCTCGCATTCCTTTGGAAATCAGAAAACCATGTAATTTTCTCTCTGAATAGGAAGTCAGTGCTGTACTCATAACCTTAACAATAGTTGTGTGGGAAATAAGTTTAAGAATTCTCTAACTTAAACTTAAGGGTTAACAAAGCATAGGGTGGAAAGCCCCCCGCAGGGCGAAAGCACCCAAGGTTAGTTAGCGAGACAAGTAAATTGTTATCCTTAAAGCTGCATGCTCCATCAATCTTAAACTTTAAAGATAGCAGCTAATTAGTTATATCGCCTACAGGAAAACACTTTCCATCTGGCGCCAGTATATCATTGTGCTTTGATCACAACTTCAAATGCCACCTGCCCCCCCAAACCCTTTGCTTCTTACGCACACAAGTTAATGGCTACTATCTGATTGTTTTCTTCTGCATGTTCGCCGCGTATGTAGAATCTTGAGAGCTCAATACCTATGGAGACACAACCCCTATTCGGGGCCCTTGTCTCCTCCCAGACATTAGCCTCTCTCGTTTTCATTTCTGCATCTGCTCTCTTGCTGGACGAGAACTCCGGACTCAAAGTCTGAGCTATTATTGCTCGAGGACATTGTATGGCACACCTGCCCATGGATGAAGGGGCAGAGAAGAGAGGTGTGGGCACAGCTGCTCCTTTTTCTTCTCTTGAAGAAACTCCTCAGACAGGTCTCTTCACCAGGCTCCCCCAGGCTCTCCCCTTTCCTCACTACTTCTAGTCCATTTCTCCACCTCCCTTCCCATCTTGGTCTGCCGGCATCACTATATTCCCCTACCTCTATCCACCTAGTCTTCCCTAAGTATGCAAACCCTGCCCCCACCTTCTACAAACCATTTCCCACCCCTTCATCATCCCATTTTCTCTCCCATTCCAATCTCCCTAGTCCAGTAACCTCCACCAAGTCCAGAGTCACCCTGCACCCAATGGCAAAGAACACCAAGAACATTCTGATTCCATTCAAACACACATCACCTATTTCCTTCCCTGGTCTCATATATCTGCCCAACCCTTCCCATTCTTCTCACACTTTTCCTATATCCCTATTTCAACAGCAGCCTTTCAGCCCCTCACCTGGCACCCTGAGCCCTATCAGGGATGCAAACACTTCTAGCCTTCCTCTGTCTCTACCAAATACTTGGCCCCATATTAAATTTATTATAATTTCTCCCCAAGTTCTCACTCCTTCCCATGCCTCCAGGGCTCCTGTGCTTCACTGCCTTCTTTTACAACCACACATTCTTGTTTCCCCTTGTTCTCCCCTCCATCCACCCTGCTTGTACTCAATGGTTCCAGCCACCTGAGAACCATTGGACTTCTGTCCATCCCATATCGCCAGATCAATAATCCCCAGAGTGTCCTGGGTGCTCCAGTCCCACCAGCTCACCTCATTTTTCCTCGGGTGCACAAACCTCCCCCATTTTCCCACCCCCTCCCTTCCTGTTCCCCCAGTTGTTATATTCAGCCCACCATCCTGAATCCCCGCAAGCCCTCTAAGGGGCTCCACTCCTGCACCTTCCTGCACCCTCCAGCCACCATTCCTCCATGTCTCCCTCTATCTATCCCCTGTCCCTCCTAGTCTCTCCCATCCATCCCCTACCCCCTGTCTACGGCCGTACTCACCCCTGATGCAGTCTCTCTCCAAATCCCTGTCGCTCCCACTTCCCCCCAGCCCCTACACACCACCTAGTGTCTCCCCAGTTCCCCTAACACCAGCTTCTCTCAAAACAACCCAATTCCTATCAAGCCCCCTCACCATCCCTGATCTTCCCATCTTCACTCACAAAATATCTCACTTAGTTCTTCCCAGGCCCCTATCCCTACCTATCAGTCTTTGGAACTCCTAGCCCAGAATGTCCCGAAGGAAGGATGACTGATCTAGCTCAGCCCCTAGCATTCCCCAGTGGTCGGTCCCCTCCATGCATTCTATTTTACTACTCCTTCCCCCAATGCCCTGGCTTCTATTTCACTTCTTAAGCCCACCTTTCTGGGGCACCTGGGTGTCTCAGTCAGTTAAGCAGCCTACGTCAGCTCAGGTCATGATCTCGTGGTTCATGGGTTCAAGCCCCACATCAGGCTCTGTGCTACAGCTCAGAGCCTGGAGACTGCCTCTCTCTTTGCCCCTTCCCTGCTTGTTCTCTCTCTCTCTCTCTCTCTCTCTCTCTCTCTCTCTCTCTCTCTCTCTCTCTCAAAAATAAATAAATAAACATTTTTTAAAGCCCCCCTCTGAATCCCTGGGAACTTCCATATCCCAGATGCTCTCTCTTGCAATCTTACATGGCTAGGACCCAAGTGCCCAACCTCTGGATATCAAAGTCGTCCCTGGGACTTGACAACTCTAAGTCTGCATGTTCTGCTGTTTGTGGTTTTGTGGTCCCTGACTTTTAAACTTCCTGGTTCCATGACACATGGGCTCCTTAACTTTCAGCTTCTGAAAACTTCTTGTAACATACTTCTGGTGTCCAGATGCTATGTTCTCTACCAAGGTGTTAAGTCCTGATTGAGTCCCTGCTTCCTCGTCCACACAATAGCCATCAGATCAAGGAATGGGGGCAAGTGGTAATGTAAGCTGCTCACAGCCGCCCCCCAAAGCAGAGAGCTGAAGGGAAAGACCTCTTCAACCTTGTCTCTTCGTCCCTTGCTGCCACCTTTGATGGATGGGTCTTGTACTGGAGCTCTAGTGTGAGAAGTGGAATCTCACTTCAGAGACTTGCCTCATGGCAGTGTCTAACTTGAGGACAGAATTCTGGGGAAATGAGCTAGAAAACAGCCATGTCCACTTGCCCTGGTTAACTCTTGTCTTTGGGTTTCCTACCAGAACTTAGTCTTTATTTTCTCACTTAACATTCAAAAATGACCCATCAGGAAATTAACATTGTTATTCCCATTATAAATAAGGAGACAAGATTTGATAGGCTTTAAAAGTGAAGATAAAGGGACAAATGCTGAGATCTTCCTCCCAAACCGTAACCATCTAGGGATGCTGCTATCAGATAACCCTCGAGCTCTCTCCCACCTGCCCTCCCCAACGAGGGTTTGTCCCATGCCTACCATGTCCCCACAGGCACAGGATCCCCTAGACCACAGTACCCCTTTCTTCTGGTTTTCCATCTTACAGATTGTTGTGGACTGAATGTTTGTGCCCTCCTACCCAATTCATATGTAAATTCCCTAGTCGCCCCCCACCCCCCCATGAATGTTGTACGTAGGAAAATCCGTTGAGGTGAGTTTTCTGGCTCATAGATTGTCAACATCTGGACGCGTCTTTGTAGGAAGGAGAGGCTTCGGTGAAGGGCTTAACCCAGAGTGACCAAGAAATTGAGCCACAGCTGGCCCTTTCTATGTTGGAAGTTTTCTAAGCACACTTAAAGGCACATAAAAATTCCAGATTTTGCAGGAACTGAATGTCAAGCATGGTTGACGTCTTTCACATTGCCGACACGATGAATTTCTTGAAACACACACAACAAAGTCTTACTTGTCCTCTGGCACGGGCTCAGAGAATAACAGTTCCAGTTTTCCACGGATTTAAGAATATATAATTCAAAAGGTTGTTTTAATTAACCTAGAAAAAATAATATTTTACAAATTATGTCTAAGACCACAGAAAGATAATTTTAAAGTTTCCATTGAAAAAATAAATAAATTTAAGAAGGCTTCAATTTTTTTGTGAGTTTCAATCATCAAATTTTCTTGCCAGATGGTTATGTCAGAGGAACATCATAAAGGCCATATCACAATGTACTTTGAGAAACACTGGTCTTCCTCAAAAGTCCCATCTCCCTGCATTTCCTAACCCCCAAGGTATAGAAGACAAGAACAATGAAATGCGCTACAGAAAAAAAAAATGATCTGTTTCAAGATATATGTCCTGGTCTCTCTGCTTCTGAGTTTGTAAAATGTTGCTTTACACATGGAGAAATAAAGGAGAGTGGGGAGGGAAATTAATGCAAGGCTGGAATACTGTGTGTCGTCAATCACCTAAGATGTAAAGTAAAAAACATGGATTTCGTCTTGTTCCCCCTTATCCTTTCCATTCCCAATATAAGTTACTTCTTCCCAGGTCTACAGGAAGATCACTGTAATTTCTGGTGTTTGAGTGGGGCAGGCTCCCATGCTAATCTCTATACAATAAGTTGATAAAAATTGTGCTTCATGAAATTATTCAGAACTGAACACAAGAGCAAATATTTTGTTTTTCTTGAACGAGGCTTCAGGAAGCCACAGAAGAGATGCCAGGATGAGGCCCTCCTGTATCTTCAAACACCAGAGGCACCAAGTTTTAGGAGACAGCCGAAGATAAAGTCACATTAAGCAATGGATTTGCTTGGTTCTTTGCCCACAGATAGTAGAAACAGCTGATCAGATTACTTACATTTTAGACACCTTCATTGGCTATCTGATGCTAGTTTTCTCACAGAAAGTATGTTTCTTTCCTTCGCTGGGCATATCATCTCAGGGTAGGGGGTAGATATTTACTCAAAAACTATAATATAAGGCAGATTTTTGGAGGTTCTACCATAGGCAAACCTCACCTACATACAATAGGTGGGGTGCCTGGGTGGCTCAGTCTGTTAAGCATCCGACTTCGGCTCAGGTCATGATGTCACAGTTCATGAGTTCGAGCCCCACGTCGGGCCCTGGTGCTGACAGCTCAGAGCCTGGAGCCTGCTTCAGATTCTGTGTCTCCCTCTCTCTCTGCCCCTCCCCTGCTTGTGCTCTGTTTCTCTCTCTCTCTCTCTCTCTCTCTCTCTCTCTCTCTCTTTCAAAAAGAAAGTAAGAGAAAGAAGAAAGAAAGAAAGAAAGAAAGAAAGAAAGAAAGAAAGAAAGAAAGAAAGAAAGAAAGAAAGAAAAGTGAATGGAACAATGGGCCACTAGCTAAAGAATACCAGCAGCCTCTAGATGCTGGAAAAGATGAGAAAACAAAACTCCCCCATAGTCTCCAGAAGGAATTCAGCTCGGCTGACACCTTGATTTTAGTCCCCTAAGACCCATTTAAAACTTTGAACTTCTAAATCTGTAAGATAAATTTTTGTGTGGTTTTTAGCAGTACGTCTGTGATAGCTTGTTTACGACAGCAGTAAGAAACTAATACAATCAAAGTATAGGAATGGAAATATCCATCTTCTGGGGCTCTGGAGCAAGGGAAGCTCAGGTCCTAGTCAGGGGATCCTAGGAGCTAGCTCCCAGGGATGGGAACATGGCCTTGCTGACGCTGAGCTAATTCAAGAACATGAAGGGTTAAGTACTGTTAGCATGCCCTAAACAGAAAGGTGTGGGCTGAGTGTCACATTCTTCCTGAGTAAGCTCAAGCCCCGAGTGGGACAGGGCTGTGATACGGCCAGAAGGGAGCATCTCAGATCTTTGGGACCCTTCCCTTGTACAGATGACATCTGCACTGAAGGATGCTGCATTGGTCCTGCCTAGTTACACTCCACATCCTTGGCTGAAAAAGCGTTCACAGTGTGTGTGGGGGGGGGGGGGGGATGTTCAGCCCCCTTCCACCAAAGCATGAGGCACCTGAAAGCCTGCAAGTGGAAGCAAGTAATTCGTTCCAGTTGAGTGAACCCAAGAAAACTGTCTCATGTGTATGGAAGAGAGGAAGGAGGCAGTGAAAGATTTTAGATGTTTACCGATTTGACCAAGTTCACATAGCAAGCCCTTGATAGAGCTGGTATTTCATTCCAGACCTGTTTCAGTTGGAGAACTAAGATCTACACGATGCTCTTGGGTCATAAGGAAATACTTGGGTGTCAATAAGGAGACATGATGGTCAATAATAAAACAACAGGGCAGAGGGGCGCCTGGGTGGCTCAGTTGGTTAAGCATCTGACTTCAGCTCAGGTCATGATCTCGCGGTTCGTGGGTTCGAGCCCCACATCAGGCTCTGTGCTGACAGCTCAGAGCCTGGAGCCTGTTTCGGATTCTGTGTCTCCCTCTCTCTCTCTCTGACCCTCCCCTGTTCATGCTCTCTCTCTGTCTCAAAAATCAATAAACGTTAAAAAAAAAAAAAAAAAAAACAGGGCAGAGAATTGTCTTGAAATTCCCGAGAGAAAGAGGCGTCATAAACTAATCAGTAGTTTGTTCTAATATTTTACTCCCCTCCTGGTCAGGCAGTTCATTCATTCATTTATTCATTCATTTGTTTGTCATTGGATAATTATTGAGCACTTGGAAAGTTGGGAAGAGATTGACAAACAAGCAAGTTCCTGCCCCTTCTGCAGCTGTGGTGTGTTCATTTAATTTAATTTAATCAGCCACACAGCAATTATGTGCGGAGCATTTCTGTATGCCTGACGCTGTGTGAAATGTTGGGGATACATTAGGAAGAAAACCAACACGGTGCCTGCTGGGGCTGAAATCTAGAGGGAGGACAGACACTAATCAAAGAGCAAACACCAAGAGTAAAATGACTCTGACAAATGCTCGGCAGGAAAAGCCTAGGGGCTATGAGAGTGGAAAACAAGAAAATCTGACCTATTCTGAGCGAGAAGAGAAGGCTTCTCAGAGGAATAGACACAAGAGCTAAGATCTCAGGGCTTCCATAGTTTTGTGTCAAGGAAAACAAAAGAGTGTTTCAAGGAGAGGAAATATATGCAAAGCCTTTGTTCCAAAGAGGCACAGTGAAGGGGTGCCTGGGTGGCTCAGTTGGTTAGGCGAATGACTTCAGCTCAGGTCATGATCTCACGGTTCACAAGTTCGAGCCCCGCATCAGGCTCTGTGCTGATGTTTCAGAGCCTGGAGCCTGTTTCCGATTCTGTGTCTCCCTGTCTCTCTGTCCCTCCTCTGCTCGCGCTCTGTCTCTCTCTCCTAGAGAGAGAAGGGCATGTGAGTAGAATCTAGAGGGGATAAAGATGGAGTGTTTCATGAGAAAGGACTGAGAATCAGTGTCACAAGTTTCTGAGAAACGTAGGGCCACGGAGATCATTGTGGGTCTAAAAGATGTTTGTTTCAGGGCATGACGGGGAAAAGAAACCATATTTGCTAGGTTGAGGGAGTGAGTTTAAGGCAAGGAAATGGAGACAGAGAGAAAAGTCAGCTCTTAATCTGTGGCTAAAAAAAGGTAAGTAGTACATGCTTTTAATTTGTTTTAACATTTTTATTTATTTTTGAGAGACAGAGAGAGGCAGGGCACGAGCGGGGGAGGGACAGAGAGCGAGGGAGACACAGAATCCGAGGCAGGCTCCGGGCTCCGAGCTGTCAGCACAGAGCCCGACGCGGGGCTCGAACCCACAAACTGTGAGATCATGACCTGAGCTGAAGTCGGACGCTCAACCGACTGTGCCACCCAGGAGCCCCAGTGGTACCTGTTTTTTAAGATAGAAGAGAACCAAACATGTTTCCTTGACTATGGGAGGAATATTCCCAGATGGCAACAGAGGGAAGGGGAAGGAGAGAGGGAGAACGTGTGAACAGTAACTTAAAGATAACTGATAAGGCATGACGATGGGATCCAAAGAGCAGGTGGAAGCAATCTCTACTGAGCAGGAGAGAGACTGCATCCATGATACGGGGATGTGAAAAGGATGCACGAGGATGTTTGGTTGGAATAGCCAACGGCATGGAGTTCACAAGGTGTCATCGTGAGGGCTCTGATTTTCTCTGTGAAACAGGTGGTGAGAACATTTCCTGCAAAAGAGGGAAGAGACAGAAGATTCAGGGGCAGAACCAGGGGTAGTGGAGGTTGGGTGAACAAGGTAAAGAGAGAAACACAGAAGAACTTCCCGGCAGCATAGGGGGCTCCTTTAGATGGGAAGGAAGACCCAAGGGATTTCACAGAAAGTGGAAGAGGTGAGAAAACGTAGGAAAAGAACTTGGTTAAGGGGCGCCTGGGTGGCTCAGTCGGTTAAGCGGCCGACTTCAGCTCAGGTCACGATCTCGCGGTCCGTGGGTTCGAGCCCCGCGTCGGGCTCTGTGCTGACGGCTCGGAGCCTGGAGCCTGCTTCGGATCCTGCGTCTCCCTCTCTGTCCCTGCCCTGCTCACACTCTGTCTCTGTCTCTCTCTCAAAAGTAAATAAGCACTTAAAAACTTTTTTTTTTTTTTAATTTTTTAACGTTTATTTTTGAGACAGAGAGAGACAGAGCGTGAACAGGGGAGGAGCAGAGAGAGAGGGAGACACAGAATCTGAAACAGGCTCCAGGCTCTGAGCCGTCAGCACAGAGCCCGACGCGGGGCTCGAACTCACGGACCGTGAGATCATGACCTGAGCCGAAGTCAGACGCTTAACCGACCGAGCCACCCAGGCGCCCCTAAAAACTTTTTTAAAAGAACTTGGTTAAGTCTAAACCAGTAGGTGTTGGCTCTTGGTAGCCATCGCCACGAATTATCCTACACCATTGCTGTTGTTCCTTCCTGGCTCCGCAGTGGGTAGAGGGTGCGGAAAATACCAGGCGGTCTGGTGAGAAAGTCCAAAATGCCAGCCAACACTTCTTTCTGTTTAATTCATAAATACGCACACCAACCTTCCCCATGGTTGCCTTTCTGGGCCTTTGCCTTTTCTGCTCAGTGACTGTGCGATACGGGTGGGTGTAGAGAAAAAGGATAAGGATAATGCGGCTCTGACGAGAACGCGCATCACCCCTTCAGATCATTGATTCTTGTTTGCTTGGGTAGCCATGCCTGCCACACGGCAGGTGTGTAATAAGAGTGTTGGTGTGTAAGAGTTAAGAGGAACACAGTTCCCTGAGGACTAAGAACAACATATAGTCTTAAACAAACCTTTCCAACGAGACCGTGGGTAATAGTCCATGAGTCAAACGCAAACCAAGGGGGAACCACCCTAGAGCGTCATCTATCCGCTGCGTATAAAGTTGTTCAGTGTGACCAGCACTGTACTTGGACAAGGACAGCACTCAAGCGGATCAGTTAGGGAAGGGCTGTGGGAGCAGAAGGCGATCCTACCGTGTTGGGGGTGGAGGCATCAGACACGGCCCTGCTGGACAGTGTGTAATTCTCAGGCTCGGCTTTGGCTTTCCTGACCCTTCTAAACCATTTCCCGTACTGCTCCCGGACCTGCAGGGGCGAAGCACGCTCTGGGTCAGCTCACTGGGCGGGGCGGGGACAGGAAGAGTCCTGGATGGGGGCCGGACCGTGGTACCTGCTGGCTGAGGAGGCAGTACACCAGGAAGATGAACGCTCCCTGCAGGCTGTTGATGATGGTGAAGAGGTAAGCCATGACGCGGGCAGCTGGCCCCACCTGCAGGACGCCCAGACACCACGTGCAGCCCAGGATGAGGAGCTGAGCCGTCGTTTTAAATGTCAGCATCCTGGGTAGGAGGAGAGACGAGGCTCGTGACGCACCGGGAACAACAGAAGCCATTCTCCTCCCCGCCCCACGGAGGCTGCGTCACCCCCTGTCGGTGACGAGTTCTCAGACTGACTTGTGATCGGCTCTGATCTTTACTGTCAGTGATTCCCCACAGCCAAAATGCCACTTGGGACCAGGAGAGTGTCTTGATTTGCATTGAGGAGGATAGGGATACCTCACAATGTAAGTTTCAAAAGTTTTACGGTGCTCCCTGGAGATCCTGAAATTCATTCAACCAACACCACCGAGGAGGCTCTGTGCTGGGACCTGAGCATTAAAAATAACAAAGGCAAGGGGCACCTGGGTGACCCCATTGAGTGGCTGACTTAAGCTCAGGTCGTGATCTCGTGGTTTGTGAGTTCGAGCCCCACACTGTGAGTGTGGAGCCTGCTTGGGATTCTTTCTCTCTCTCTCTCTCTCTCTCTCTCTCTCTCAAAATAAATAAACTTAAAAAAAAACAACAGGGGCGCCTGGGTGGCTCAGTCGGTTAAGCGGCCGACTTCGGCTCAGGTCATGATCTCACGGTCCGTGAGTTTGAGCCCCGTGTCGGGCTCTGTGCTGACAGCTCGGAGCCTGGAGCCTGTTTCCGATTCTGTGTCTCCCTCTCTCTGACCCTCCCCTGTTCATGCTCTGTCTCTCCCTGTCTCAAAAATAAATAAAACGTTAAAAAAAAAATTTTTTTTTTTAAAAAGGCAAGATTTCTCTTTTCATTTGGAAAGGATAACGGTAGGAACGTGGAAGAAATAGCATTAAATCTGCACAAAGGTCGCTGGAACAAAGGATTGCCCTCGCCTCCCAGAAGATTCGACACTGGCTAGGATTTTCTCCAGAGAAAGGACGGGAATAGGGGTGAGAAGGAGCCTGCACTGAGCGGGGCAGCAAGTGGAGGCTGGGCTGTGGAAACAGCCACAGGTTTTTCTAAGTGCTTCGTGGGAATATAAATGTTCCCTGCACCTTCGTCCTAGGATTCCCTGGCAAAAGTCCAAAGAATGTTTAGTGACCAAGGTCAATTCTTCCTGTCGCTGAGGGAAGCAACAAGCTGGGGCTAGAAATGGACAGAACATTTCGGCCAGAGTGCCAGCTCTTCTGACTGAGAAGGTCAACTACACCTCTTTACTCTGGGTCCCCTCAGAAGAAACACTAAGGACCACCGAGGCACACGGCTTTGCCCTTTGGACCACCTATGCCCGTGGGGTTGTCACTCTCTCCTCCACCTTACCTTGTGTTCTGGAGGGTGGATATGTCGCTGTTGAGGGAAGACAGCTTGCTTTGCAAAATCCAGAGGGTCATGAAAAACAACACTAAATTGACCTTCGGGAAACCACAGAAGGTTTATTGAGTACAATTTCAATCAGTTATCTGTCTCCCAGCCTGCCCCACATCAATCCCACATTTAAGTCGTTTTCATATTAAGTAACCGTGTTAGAGCTCATAGTTTTAGGAGCAGTCTTAGAAAACCAAAACCCCCCCCAAAAAAAAATGACAATCCAGGGACATTCCTGCCCCTGTCACCGCCCCCCCCCTTATAATTCTGCTCTTCTAATGACCCTCAGCTGAGCATTAAGGATGCTCTGACATCATCACTCACAGAGATAACGACACAGACTGGTCCCAGGAAGCTCCATATAAACATCTTTGCTGGATGGAGCCAGCAGCTGAGCAAGAGAGAGAGAGTAAAAAATACATTCATCCTGAGGAATGTAGAACAATTATATAAATTCATTCATTCATTCATTCATTCATTCATCAACAAATACTGACTCTTCCGTGACAGGCTCTGTCATTGGCAAAGAAAGTAAACAGTCTTAAGACCCACAAATCTCACGAGGAGTAGGAGACACATAATTAAACATACTGTAACAATAAAAATGTGCAGCTATAAGAATGTATCATTGGATGTCAATGCTTAGTTTGGAATCTGAGGGATTTGGATGGTGAAGGAAGATTCCCTAAGGAAATTATATGTTTAGCTGAGTTGGTTTTTTTTTCTGTTGTTTTGTTTGTTTTGTTTTGTTTTGTTTTGTTTTGTTTTGTTTTGTTTTAGATAGAGCACAAGCAAGGGAGAGGTGTGGAAGGAGAGACAGAGAGAGAGAGAGAGAGAGAGAGAGAGAGAGAGAGAATCTTAAGCAGGTTCTGCACTCAGCACAGAGCCCGATTTGGGGCTCAATCCCACCACCCCAGGGTCGTGACCTAAGACGAAACCAGGAGTCAGACACTCAACTGAGCCATCGAGGCACCCCTTAGCTGAGATATTAATGGTGAATGATGTTACTGAGATAAACAGTGTTGGAGCAAGGAAGAGGCCCACAAACATGTTAACAGTTCCGGAGAGTCGTGTGAGCCATCCCTAACATGGTTTTAGGGGCCTTTCTTGCACTGTTCAATCTAATTTTTTTTCATCCTGCTGCAAAACCCATCAACTTATTTTAATTTTGTTTTTCATGGCTTTATGGAGATATCTTTTACATACCATAAAATTCACCCATTTAAACCACACAGTTCAGTGATCCTTAGAATACTCGCAGAGTTGTGCGACCAGCACCAAAATCTAACTCGAGGACATTTGCGACTCCTTAAGAGAAATTTCGTTCCCGGGGCGCCTGGGTGGCTCAATGGGCTGAGCGTCTGACTTCGGCTCAGGTCGTGACCTCCAGGCTTGTGAGGCTGAGCCCCGGCTTCAGATCCTCTGTCCCCCTCTCTCTCCGCCCTCCGCCCTGCTTTTGCTCTCTCTCTCTCTCTCTCTGTCAAAAATAAATACACATTTTTTTTAAAAATAAGTAAAAAATAAAGCGTGAGGACTTCAGCCAAAATCGTTTAAAAAAAAAGACATTTCATGCACAGAAGCAGTCACTGTGTTCGTACTCCACTCCCACCGGAGCCCCAGGGCACTGTTAATCTGCCTTCTCACCTAATGGATTTGCCTACTGTGAACACTTTACATAAATAGTATCATGCGATATGTGGCCTTTCGTGACTGAATTCTTTCATTCAGCGCCGTGTTTTCAAAGTCCGTTCACATCACAGCACATATTTATGGCTGAAAACAATATGTCTCATTCTTTTTCTCACGGCTAAATGATATTCTGTGTGTGGCCAGATCATACGTGGCCTATCCATTCGTCAGTTGAGGGGCATTCGGTTGTTTTCAGTTGTCTCCAATTTTGAATACTGCTGTTATGAGCATTCGTGTACAAGGGTTTGGTGGGGTTTTTTACATTTATTTGCTTTTGAGAGACAGAGAGAGAGAGAGACGGAGCACGAGCGGGGGAGGGGCAGAGAGAGAGAGGGAGACACAGAATCGGAAGCAGGCTCCAGGCTCTGAGCCGTCAGCACAGAGCCCGACGCGGGGCTTGAACTCACGAGCCGTGAGATCATGACCTGAGCTGAAGTCGGAGGTTTAACCGACTGAGCCACCCAGGCGTCTCGTACAAGGTTGATTTTTTTAAGTTTATTTCTTTTGAGAGAGAGAGAGAGAAAGAATCCCAAGCAGGCCCTCTGCTGTCAGCACAGAGCCCAACCCAAGGCTCAACCTCACAAAGCGGGAGATGACGACCTGACCTGCTTAACCAAATGAGCCACTGAGACACCCCGTGTGTGAACATATGTTTTCATTTGTTTGGGGTATGTACCCAGGAATGGTGTTGGTTGGTCGTGGTAGCTCTATATTTAACCCTGTGAGAAACTGTCAAACTGTGTTCCAAAGTGACCGCACCATTTACATTCCAACCAGCAATGCAGGAGTGTTCCGAATTTTCCACATCCTTGCAAGTAGTGTTTATTGTCTTTTTTTTTAACCATTTCAACTAATAGGTATAAAGTAATATCTCATTTACAGTTTCTGACTTGCATTTTCCTGATGACTAAGGCTAGTGAGCATCTTTTCGTGTACTTATTGGCCATTTACCTATCTTTGGAGAAATGTCTATTAAAATATTTTGTCCACTTTTGAGTTCATTTGTTTATTCAAATAATCTCTATAGCCCACCATGGGGGCTTGAATTCATGACCTCAAGATCAAGAGTCGCATGCTTTTCCAACGGAGCCAGCCAAGGGCCCCTATTTTGTCCATTTTTAACTTGAGCTATTTGTCTTTTGTTGGTGAGTTATTTGATTTAATTTTAACCCCAGCACAAAACAGATATTCTCTTATGACCACACATTGGTAATTAATGCATAGAGAGCTTAGGCCTATTGCTGAAGATTTTACTGATAGTGACAGAATTCACTTTTGATCCTACATTAGGGTAAAGTAGCGAGTGAGCAGGGCATTTCAGAACAGTGGACAGGTGCACCTGGGTGGCTCAGTTGGGTAAGCAACCAACTCCGGCTCAGGTCTTGATCTCATGGTCCATGAGTTCGAGCCCCACATTGGGCTCTGTGCTGACAGCTCAGAGCCCGGAGCCTGCTTCGGATTCCACGTCTCCCTCTTTCTCTGTCCCTTCCCCACTCGTGCTCTGTCCCTCTCTGTCTCAAAAATAAACTTTAAAAAGCATGAAAAAAAAATTTAAAAAATGAAAAGAGCAATGGACAGTTTGCTAGGCCATTTCAGGACAACTGAAGTATAGACGAAAAAGAATGTAAGCAAGAAAGAACTACAGTGTCCAAGAAAGACACCTGGAGACAGCTCAGGTGAATCAGGTGAGCACACGTTTTAGCAGCACGTTGTGGTTAATAGTGAATGTTCTGGGAACTGACCTCCTGAGTGGAGGAGTAAGGACCTTGATGAACTTGCTCTCCTTCTAAAACAGCAAAGATACAAGCAAAACAACTAAAACCAACCACTTCGGAACTGTGGCAATTACCCAGCACCACAGAACAAGTTGAAAAATAGTCTAACCAAGAGACACTACTGAACCTCAATAAGATTGTGGGGAGAAAGGAGTCTGGGATGTTTTAACTCAGAGCTATCTCAGTTCTGTCTCTCCCCAGCTTAGTGGTGCAGCAGCCAGAAGTTGACAACGTTGAAGACAGCAGAGAGATCTGACTATTTTGGAAGCTCCGTGAAACACATCATCATCACCCCCAGAACACAACCAAGTTTTTTTCTAACTCTGTAGTTTCCTAACTCTTTATTCTCTAAATATGGTGCCTATTTGATTCGACTGAGAAATCATGGGGGAGAGGAGAGCTGACTCTGGGGCATTATCAATACAATAACAAATTATGGCCCCATTCCCAGCTGCCTAAGGCTGTGATTTCAGGTGGGATCAAAAGAACTTGTCCGGGGGGCGCCTGGGTGGCTCAGTCGGTTAGGTGGTCGACTTCAGCTCAGGTCATGATCTCGCGGTCCGTGAGTTCGAGCCCCGCGTCAGGCTCTGTGCTGACGGCTCAGAGCCTGGAGCCTGTTTCGGATTCTGTGTCTCCCTCTCTCTCTGACCCTCCCCCGTTCATGCTCTGTCTCTCTCTGTCTCAAAAATAAATAAACATTAAAAAAAAAAAAAAAAAAAAAAGAACTTGTCCGGGAATTTAAAAGGAAATACTGGACCACTCAAGGACGATGAAAATTTTTGAAAATCTCTGAAATATTCCTGCAAATCTGAGGATGCATAAGGGTATGGCTCCACTCAAAAAAGGCATGGGGAGAAAAGAAAGCACTAGTCTCTGACCTCTGTCTGACCTTGAGGCTTTGTGCAATCAGAAAGTGAAAGCTAAGACTGTTATGTAAACTTCCTGAAGTTTGAAGGTGCGGTCTTCTCACACAGATACCTTTTTAGAAGAATGCAAAGTATATAGGCAAAGCATTTAAGGAAATCTTCCGGAACAAACAGTTGGTGGCCACTAAATAAACTGACCCAGGTGCGACCAACACCCTAGGAACCCATGATTAAAAACAAAAATAAGAACTTTAAAAAAGCTAGCAGAGAACTCAGGGAACACACACTGCAAGGAATGGCCAATCTACAGAATTAATCCAGGAAAGTCACTAAACAAACAAACAAAGACACCAACAAACCAGAAATAACAACATATCTTGAAGGGTGGAGGAAACTGAAACAGCAGGATTACAATATATTATCTAAAATATTGAGTTTTCACAAAAAAGTATAATATACCCAAAGAAACAGGAAAATGTGCAACATACACAGAGGAAAAAAATCAGTCAAAAGAAAGCATCTCTGAGAAGGCACAGACTTCAAATCTTGTAGGTAAAGTCTTTACATCAGTTATTACAAATATATTAAAAACACAAAACCATTTCTGAAAAATGAAAGAAAAGTAGGACAACAATGTTTCACCAAATAAGGGATATGAATAAAGCAATAGATATTCTGTATGGAACCAAATAGAAACTCTAGAGTTGAGAAATACAAAAACTGAAGTGAGAAATTCACCAGAAGGGCTCAACAACAGATTTGAGCTGGTAAAAGAAAAAAAAATAAATAAATTTGAATATACATCAACAGAAACTACGCAGTCTGAGGAACAGAAAGAAAATAGGATGAAGAAAAATGAACAGAACCTCAAGAGATTTATGGCATAGGACAAGTGCTCCAACACATACACAGTTGGAATCCCAGAAGACAAAGCAAAAAGGGCAGAAAAATACTTAAAGAATGAATGGCTAAAAACTTCCCAAAGGTGAAGCTCAAGGAACTACAAGTGGAATAAATTCAAAGAGATCCACACTGAAACGCATCATAGACCTATTGAAAAAAGGCAAAGACAAAATCTTTAAAGTGGCAGGAGAAAGTTGATTTTTCATGTACAAGGGACCCTCAATAAGATTAACAAGTGACTTCTTGCCTGAGATCATGGAGAAGGCAGTGGAATATCATCTTCAAGGTATCAAAAAAAAAAAAAAAATGATGGTCAACCAAGACTTCTGTATCCAGCTAAATTCTTGAGAAATGAAGAAATGAAGGCATTTCAAGATAAAAATAAGATCATTCTTGTTTGCTAATTGGTCACAAGAAACCCTAAATAAGTCAGGCTGATATGAAAGGAGACTAGAGAGTAACTTCAATCCAAACAAAGAAATAAAGAGCACCAATAAAAGTAACTATGTGGGTATTACGAAAGACACTGAAGTATATTTTTGTTTGTAATCCTTTTCTTCTCCTGTGTTAAAAGATAACCACGCAAAGCAATACTTTTAAAACTGTGTCAATGGGCTTGTAAGGTACAAAGATATAATTTTTATGACAGCAATAATAAAAAGGAGGAGGAAAGGAAGGTAGGGATATTAGGTTGCACAATGGTTTTTTAGATACAAAATCCTAAGCACAAACAACAAAAGAAAAACTAAGTGGACTTCATCAAAATTAAAAAACTTCTCTGCTTTAAACTTTTCACTTTGCAAGAAAGTGAAAAGACATGGAGAGGTAGAAAATATCTGCAAATCACAAATTGATGAGGCACTACCATCCGGAATATACTAAGAACTCAAAAACTCAGCAAGATGACAAATAACCGAATTTAAAAATGGACAAAAGGTGGGGCACCTGGGTGGCTCAGTCGGTTAAGCATCCGACTTCGGCTCAGGTCATGATCTCACAGTCCGTGAGTTCGAGCCCCGCGTCGGGCTCTGTGTTGACAGCTCAGAGCCTGGAGCCTGCTTCAGATTCTGTGTCTCCCTCTCTCTGACCCTCCCCCATTCATGCTCTGTCTTTCTCTGTCTCAAAAATAAAAATAAGCTTTAAAAAAATGTTTTTTTAAATAGACAAAAGGTTTGAAAAGGCGTTCCTCCAAAGAAGATATGCAAATGGTCAATAAACACGTGAAAAGCCACTCAGCATCACTAGTTATTGGGGAATCGCAAGTCTGAACCACAATGAAAGAACACTTAAAACTCATGCAGAAGGCTAATATTAAAAATGCAGAAAATAAGTGTTGATGAGGCAGAGTGTGGGGAATAAGCTTAAGAATCCCTGAGCTTGCACCGATGGGTTAACAAGGCATAAGGAAATAGAAAGCCAGAGGATGAATGCATCCAAGATTAGGTAAACAAGATTAGGTATTCAGGGTGGAAATGCCTCCCAACTTAGTACAATAGCAGAAAGCTGCTTTCCAAGAAAGGAAGGACCCAAATAGGTAAACAGGTAAACAGGGCTATAGACCTCAGTAAGGTGAAGTTGCCCAGAATGGAGCTAATTAGCAAAAGAAACATGCCTCGTTGACCCTGAGGTAGCAAGTTCTTTCTTTCTTGTGCCCTAGGCAAGTTTAGGTAAACAGATGTGGCGTTTCATGTATGCTGTAAACAACCACCTGCTTGGTTCCAGGACTTTGTGTTGTATTGACCCAACCCCTACCACCGCATATCTTCAAAACCCCCTTTTCCTCACGCCCATGAGGTAATGTTCACAGTTTCATTTCTTTGTGCACGTCCATCATGCCTGTAAGCCTTCTGATCCTAATAAAAACAGAGCAAGGATCCTTGCTTGGGGCTCTTGTCTCCTCCCAGACATTAGCCTCTCTCGCATTTTAATCCTGCATCCACTCTCTTGCTGGACAAGCGAGAACTCCAGACCCAGGGTCTATGACAATGCAGAGCAGTTAGAACCCTCACACGTGGCTTGTGTGAACAGAAACTGAGGCAGACACTTGGAGAAACAGATGACAGTTTGTCAAAGTGCTAAACATAGATCTGCAAGGTGATCCTGCAGTTCCACAAATGGATATATATCCAAAACAAAAGAAAACATATGTTGACACCAAAACTTACACATGTATATTTATAGCAGCATCACTCATAATGGCAAAAATGGAAACAACCTGGGGCGCCTGAGTGGCTCAGTTGGCTAAGCGTCCGACTCTTGACCTCAGCTCAGGTCTTGATTTCAGGGTCGTGAGTTCAAGCCCTGCTCTGGGCATGAAGCCTCCTTTTAAAAAAAAAAAAATGGAAACAATCCAAGAGCCTCTCAAATGATAGATTGAAAAAATGCACTATATCTGTATAATGGAATATTATTTACAAAACACCACCAGCAGCAGCAAGGAACCACAAGGAATGAAGTCATGATACTTGCTACAACATGGATGAGCCTTGAAAGCATCCTACGAAGTGAAAGAATCCAGTCGCAAGAGACCACAGGCATGATTTCACTTAAGTCAAATTTCCAGAAAAGGCAGATCCCTAGAGACAGAAGGTAGATTAGTGGTGGCCCAGGGGGCTGGGGTAGAAGAGGGTAACAGGACTGAGGAGGGAATGTTATTGTGTGCGAGGTTTCTTCTAGGGGGTTGAAGGTGTTCCAGTCACGTCTGCATGTTCTGGTGACGCATACATAACTCTATGATCATTCTAAAGAACACTAATCTGTACACTTTCCAAGAGTCAGTTTTAGGGTGTGTGAAATATACTTCCAGAAAAATGTAAAAACGTGAAACCAAGCATTAATGGTGGAAATGTCAGAGTACAAACTCTAAAGCTTGACTCGCTGGATTTGAATCCTAGTTCTGCCACTTATTAGCCATTCGAGGAGATTACGTGTGGCTCGGTTTACTCACCTGTAATACGGGGCAAATGGCTCTGCCTACTTCATAGTTTTAGTGTGAGTATTCACCGAGTTAATGCATACAAAAATGGCTAGAAAAATTCATGGCATAAAGTAAGTACCTTGTATATCTTAACCGTGATATAAAAATCTATGACTGGATTACATAAATCAGCTCTGTAACTCCAAATTTTTAAAAAACTGGAACATCTTAAAGGATTTGGAGAGAGAGGTAGATTCTATTTTTTTAATGGTGCCCTAAGCGCGTCTCTTGATTTCAGTCTTGCTATTCAAAGGACAGAAATTTAAAGACATTCTGCTTAACTTATAACTTCCCACCAGAAAGATGTCCTAAGGATGATTACTTAGCATGTCTTCTCTGTGTTCTGCTTGGGCATAATAAAAAATACTCCTCTCGTTCTGGTGGTGGCCATGATCCTGCTGGAGAAGATAGGAGCAGTGGGAATTTGCACTTACCTGGTGGGTGTTCCATAAAGGGAAGGTCTGGATGCAGCAGAAATGGCCACGATTAGAGCCGGGACTCCATAGCCCACAGGGAGCATGAATCTCTTCATGAACCTGCTCACGCTGGAGTAGTTGACCACCGTCAGGTTGCGTGCCGTGAGGAAGAGGTGTAGACCCTCCAACAGCATCCAGGTGAAGGAGGCCAGGTAGAGATAGTGTAAGGCCCCCGCGATGATGGCGCACAGCAGCTGGGGAAGGAGGAAGGAGTCACCAGGAGGGACTGTCAGGGAGGAGGGTGGCCCCAGGACCCCTCCCATACCTTCCAGCGGGGAGAACTCATATATATATAGGGTCGAGTTGTTGAGAGAGGATTGTCTTCTGCTTCATCAGTCAACGTGAAATAGGCTATTTACCCCTCCAGCCTCCCTGTCACCCAACGATATTGTGTTAAGGTATCAGTGCAGCAGGGCTCCACGAACTGAGCGTCCCGTGGCTCAGGGCAGGGGGTCCTCTGTGACAGTGTCAGTACCTTGATCTTGGTCTGGTTGATGGCCGTGAGGAAGAGCAGGTGGGCCAGGAAGAGGCAGATCGAGAGCTGCAGGTGGAGCGAGGTGCTGGTGTTCTGGATGGCTTTGCACAGGAGGAAGGTGAGGGCTGCCAGGAGGAGGCACAGCAGAGAGAGGCCCAGCCCCACGTAGGTGATGACAACCAGCACGAGATCCTCCTCCTGGGACCCAGCAAAAAGGATATCACAGTCACAGGTCCTATATCAGTTGACTTTAAGAGGAATTTCATCACCCTGGGTGGGCCTGGCCTAATCAGTGAGCTCTCAAAGCTCTAGGCTCTTCCTAGAGAAAAGGATTCAAAGTTTGATGGCGTTTGAGGTGAGGGAGCTTCTCCTGCTGGCCTCTGGACAGAAATGTTGATACACTGTGTGAGGGCCTAGAGAGAAGGAATGCAGGTAGCCCCTAGGAGCTGAGCAGGGTCCCCTGCTCGCAGCCGGAAAGAAAGTGGAACCCCAGTCCTACAACTGCAAGGAACGGAATTCTGCCAGCAACCAGGGAGCTCACAGGAGGACCCCAGGCCTCCGACAAGAATGCAGCTTTGGCTGACTCAATGGTCTCAACCTTGTAAGACCCAGAGCAGGCAACTCAGCTACGCTACGCCCGATTCTCGTCCCACAGAAACCACAGAGACATAAATTTATGTTTCTTTACGCTCCTACATGTGGGGAAACATGTTCGAGAGCGATAGACGTGGAAAGCAGCCTCTCTCAGGGATCTCACCTGCACGTGGCTGTGGGCCATGAGGACGGCAAAGCTGCTGAGGTGGGAGCACTGGCAGGTGGTGCTGGCGTCTCCGGTGACCACCATCTCGCAGCCCGTGGTGGACCAATGACCGCCTCCATCCTGACTGTGCTCCCAGAAGACACAGAACACCTTCTGCGTTGGCCCGGGCGTCACCGACTGTAGGAAGAGAGCGTCGGTGGGAGCTGGAGACTCTTATCCAAAGCTGGTTTGCAAAGGGCTTTCCTGGGGGAAGGAGGCGCCCACGGAGGAGGCCCCCAGGACACAAAGGGTGATCTCGACAGTGAGGCTGAGCCCCGGACCCAGACCAGTTCCTTGCCCAGCCACAGCCCCATTCCACCAGGACTCACGCGGTGGGAGATGATGAAGGTGACGGGGGAGCTGAGGTTCTGGGTGTCCTTGTTGCTCACAAAGGCAGAGACGACATCTGAGAGCAGGACAGGGGAGACCTCTCCCAGCCATTCCTTGCGTTCACGCAGAACTGCCTGCTGCTTAGGGTCCAGGACCAGGGGCGCCTTGGCCAGTAACTTGCCCATCCCTGGAGTGGAGACGAGGCCCACCACAGAAGGACCTGCAGGACAAGGCCAATGTGGATACCTCGGGGTGCCCACCAGGGCCCCTTCTTCCTCAGATGGACCCTTTGTGGCCCCACTCTGCCCCCTACCACCCCGTAAGCTTCAGGTCCCCGTTTGTCACGTCCTTGGGCGTCTTGCGACCTCCCATCTCGGCCGTTACCTGAGTCACTAGATTCATGCACCTCATCCAAGCTCAGCAGCATCTTTGCCTGGTTCAGACTCAAGGTGACATTTCTGTCTCCTTGTTCTTGCACCTTCAGGGACAGGTCTATGAGATGTCAGAGTTATTAAGGGAGTTAGGATAGTATTTGTGGCTGTAGAGGTTGTAATAATACTATCATTTATATGTGTTTACATACATACATACACACACACACACACACACACACACTGAATTTATAAAGGATTGTAAGAAAATTCTATGAGCAACTATACACGAACAAATTGGATAACCTCGATGAAATTAACAAATTCCTAGAGACACACAAACTACAAAAGTAACTGAAAAATAACTAAAGTCCAAACAGACCTATAACAGGCAAAAAGAACAAATCAGTAATCAAAAATTCCCCAAAATGAAAAGCCTCAACCAGATGGCTTTACCGGTGAATTCTGCCAACCATTTAAGTAAGAATTAACAAGAATCCTTTATGAACTCATCCAAAAATGGAAGAGGAAGGAATACTACTTAAATAATGTTATGAAGCCAACATCACTCTGATTTAAAAACAAACAAACAGATAAAGCCATTAAAGAAAACAATAGACCAATATTTCTTATGAACATGGATGTAAAAGAATCTTCAACAAAATATTAGGAATAAATTTACCCAAGGAGGTTCAAGACTTTTATCAGGGAAAAGTACAAAAATATTTTTTGAAGTAAATGGAAGACCCTGAATAACTAGGAAAACATTCTATGTTAGTGGATTAAAAGGCTTAATATTGGGGCACCTTAGTGGCTCAGTCAGTTGAACATCTTGATATTAGCTCAGATGGTGATCTCACAGTTTGTGAGGTTGAAACCCACATTGGGCTCTGTGCTGAGTTGTGGAGCCTGCTTGTGATTCTCTCTCTTTCTCTCCCTTTCTCTCTCTCCCTCTCTCTCTGTCTCTCTCTGTCTCATCATCTCTTTCTTTCTCTCATTCTCTCTCTCTCAAAATAAATAAATATCTTTTAAAATAATAAAAAAATAAAAGGCATAATATTGTTAAGATGGCAATATTTCCCAAGAGAGCTACAGATTCAATGCAACCCATACCAAAATTCCACCTTTTTTTTTTCAGAAATGGAACAGTGCATCCTAACATTTATAGGACATTGTAAGGAGCCCTAATACCCAAAATAATCTTGAAAATGAAAAAAAAAATTGGAGTACTTACACCTCCTGATTTCAAAACTTACTACTAATCTATAGTAATCAGAACAGTAGGGTACTAGCACAAAGATAGACATACAGACCTATAAAATAAAATTGAAAGTCCAGAAATAAACCCATACATCTGTGGTCAATTGATTTGCTTCAACAAGGGATGCCAAGACTAGTCAATGGAAAAAGTCAAGTCTCTTCAGCAAATGGTGCTTGCACATCTGGATCTCCACTCGCAGTTAGAAGGGACCCTACCTCACACAACACACAAAAATTAGCTCAAAATGGGACAAAGACCTACATTTGTGAGCTAAAACTAGAACCGTCAGAAGGAAACACAGGTGTAAATCTTCACAACCTTGGATTTGGCAATGGAGTCTCAGATAAGACACCAAGAGAAAGTAGAGAAAATGGATTTCATCCATTTTCATCCATTCTGTCGGATTTCATCCGACAGAAGCATCTGTTCATTAAAGTAAAAAGACAATTGGGGCGCCTGGGTGGCTCGGTCGGTTAAGCGGCCGACTTCGGCTCACCTCACGATCTCGCGGTCCGTGAGTTCGAGCCCCGCGTCAGGCTCTGGGCTGACGGCTCGGAGCCTGGAGCCTGTTTCCGATTCTGTGTCTCCCTCTCTCTCTGCCCCTCCCCTGTTCACGCTCTGTCTCTCTCTGTCTCAAAAATAAATAAATGTTAAAAAAAAAAAAAAAAGTAAAAAAAAAAAAAAGTAAAAAGACAATCTGTGGAATGGGAGAAAAAATTAGCAAATCACATGTCTCATAGAGTCTACCATTAGAGCACATAAAGAACTCTCCCAACTCAACAACCAAAAGCCAAACAACCTGATTTAAAAATAGGCAAAGGACTTGCATAGATGTCTCCAAAAAAAAAGTATGTAAGTTCATATATATATATATATATATATATATATATATATATATATATAAAAAATATACAAATATTCAACAATCATGTGAAAAGGTATTAAATATCATTAGTCATTTGGGAAATGCAAATCAAACCCACAATGAGATATTCCCTGACATACACTGAAGTTGCTATTAGAAAACAAAATGTAAGCACCAAGTGTGGCTGAGAATATGGATATTGGAACCATTGTGTGTTACCAATGGGGATGTAAAATGGCACTGCCATTTTGGAAGACTAGTTTGGTCATTCCTCAAAAAATGGAACACAGAGTTACCATATTGCTGAGAAATTCCACCCCTACGTCTATATACATTGAGCCGAAAACAGTTATTCAAGCAAAAACTCATCCAGAAATATTCATAGTAACGCTATTCAAAATAGTCAAAAGGTGTCACCCCAAATGTCCAACAGGGAATGAATGGCTACACAAAAGGTGGTCAGTGAGTTCGAGCCCCATGTCAGGCTCTGTGCTGACAGCTCAGAGCCTGGAGCCTGCTTCAGATTCTGTGTCTCCCTCTCTCTCTGCCCCTCCCCCGCTCAAGCTCTGTCTCTCTCGCTCCCAAAAGTAAATAAACCTTAAAAACTAAAATTAAGTCGGGGCGCCGGGGTGGCGCAGTCGGTTAAGCGTCCGACTTCAGCCAGGTCACGATCTCGCGGTCCGTGAGTTCGAGCCCCGCGTCGGGCTCTGTGCTGATGGCCCGGAGCCTGGAGCCTGTTCCCGATTCTGTGTCTCCCTCTCTCTCTGCCCCTCCCCCGTTCATGCTCTGTCTCTCTCTGTCCCAAAAATAAATAAAAAACGTTGAAAAAAAAAATGTTTTTTTAAAAACTAAAATTAAGTAATAAAATGGTGATGAACTTAAATATCAAATAATACAAAATTTACATTCTGAAAAATTTAATAAATTGTCTTCTTTTGAAGATGTTTCCATTTTGTATCTTAAATTCTTCATTACAATGATTTCCTCTGCTGATAATGTATATTACAATGAAAATGTATACGATTTACAGTTTTATTCGTTTCTTTTCAACCTTTTAATTGGTTTAGGGAGGGTAACACTGAGATACAAGCATGGTCACTGGCTCCAGTGAGGTTGGGGGATAAACAGGTGGGGCAGGGCAGGGCGGGAGCCGGGGGCAGACCCCAGTACTTGCCTGTGCCTGCAAATGCACTGAAGGTCAATGTCCCATTGGGCAGGGCCTGGCTTATGTTTCTCAGGACGTCCTCCAGGCCAGCGAGCAGGTTCGTGGCCACACGGTGCTGCTCTGAGCGGGGCAGCGCCTCCAGGTCTTGCGGGGTCTGCAACAACTCATCCACCCCCTGTATGAGTTCCTGGGGGTGGGGGGGATAAGTGAATGGAGCCAGTGAGCCACGAAGACCCTGCCCACTCAGCCCCGGAGAACAGCCCCTACAAACTGATTGGTACATAAATGTGGTACTGGGGCTGATTCCCTGGGTCTTTGCCCCTGGAATCCAGCGCTCATGGTCAACCCTGTTCACAAATGCCAAGAATGACATAAAGCCCAATGTCCAGAAACAGCAAGAAGAAAAGTCATTTGTGGGTGCAGGTGGGTGCCCAGCAGTGTGAATACTGGCGTGTCTGCTCTCCCACCCTCCGTGGGAGGGGTGGGATCTCAGAGAAGCTGTCATGGTGATGGGGCGGCCTCCTCCCAGGCCTCTATGGGATGCCCAGGTTCTCTTTCTTCTCCTGAGTTGTGCTCTTACCTGGATGGTGCCCTGAGCCAAGGCCGGCTTGAAGTCTCTGCGCAGAACTTGGACTCTTTTAAAGAAGTCGGAGAGTCTCTGGGAAGAGAGGAGAAGGGGCGGGTCAGAGAGCCTCGCGTATGTGTGTTGGGGTGGGGGGTGGGGGGAGCTTGGGGAAATTGGGGGAATTAGGCGGGCGGCACAGGGGGATTCCTGCCTCCTGGTCCCTGCTGGGGCCACCCACCTGGCTCTTGATTCCAGGGGGTTCGGTCCAGGCAGGGAAGGACATCTCTGCAGGCGATAAAACAGCCATTTATTAGGTGTGAGAGTGTCTGTGTGTGTGTGTCGGGATGGCGGCTGGGGTCAGGTCAGACCAGGTACCTTGACAGGTGGTGTTCGTTTGCTTATTCTGGAATCCGGGTTTGAGCTCCCAGCCACGGCGGCAGCGGCACCTGTATGAGCCCACGGTGTTGACGCAGACGGTGGAGTTGTGGCACACAGGCGGCCGGAAGCTGCACTCGTCCACATCTGGGAACACAAAGATGGGACTCAGGCCCTTCTCCTTCTGTGTCCCGCCCCCTTTCCCCATATTAGTACCTCCCACCTTGGCTGGAGGTGACATCCCCTGCCGACCCCACATCCTGGTGATGCAGGAGTTATGGGAAGTGTGGGGAGGCCTGACACACAGCACGTGAGCCCTGTACAGATGTGCAGGTTGTGAACTATTGAAACACCTTTGTCCCAGTTGGTAATTAGCTGTCGCCTGGGGTCTCCAAGGAGCCTGCTCCTCAGTACCCCGGCTCCTTCCCCAGGATCCCCGCCCCCCCCAGATCTTTTCCCATCGAGCCTCAAGAGAATTAACGCTTGGCACAGCAGGGCACCGCCAGCATTCATTCTGCTTGGGTGGTGTGGGTGCCACTGAATACGCGTGCAATCAGCTGTTCTGAGTGTGGGTCTCTAAGATGTGGCATCTGAGCTCTGGACCTTCACAGACGGTGTTGTTTGGGCCGTCGGGGGACCCAGGAATGGGCTTCCAGCCAGGCCGGCAGCGGCACTCGTAGCTCCCAATGTTGTTGAGGCAGTGAGTGGTGTTGTGGCACGGGTTTTGCCCCGAGGTACATTCATTCACATCTGAGGACAAAGCCAGAGGGTCAGGGTCCCCTCCACTGGCTGCACCCACCTCTCACTGCCCGGCATCATTGCACATGCTGCCCCCTGGTGACCTTCAACCTCAATCTCAGTGCACCTTATGATGGCCTCCCTGCAAGATGGGCGAGGCAGGGACCATGGTCCCCGGCTTACAGGCTGCGAAACCAGGGGGGAAACTGAGTCATGGGGACCGGACTTTCTTTCCAAGGACTCTCAGCTACTCCCTCCCCAGCTCTGGCCCAGGCTCCCTTTCCAGGAACTGGAAGCGACACCCTCCCCCTGCTCCCAAGAGGCAGGTGAAGAAGGGGCGAGACCAGGGGATGCTCACAGAGGCCAGGGGCTCCACAAGGGAACCCCAGGCCCGGAAGGCCCTGCTACCTCCCTGCTCTGTGGTGGGCCTTCTGAGGCATCCTCTGGGCGAAGCATGGTGGCCCAGGTGTTTATCCATACATTGAAATTCTTGGGGAGAATCAGACAGAGCCTTGCACGGGAAAACAGATGGAGGCTGAGCGGACAAAAACCCAAGCCAGGAAGCCAGGAGGTGTCTTCTCCATGCAGGGCTGCTGGCCAAGGTGAGGGCCAGCTGGGGAAGATGGGCTCCTCCCTCCTCAAACCTCCCTCCCCCATGTTTCTCATGACCCGGGGGTCTGGGAGGGCTCCCAGTGTGGCCAAGCGCATGTGGGCTCCAGGGGGGGAAGGACTCTTCCCGGCAGCCTTTGATGACGGTGAAGAAGGTGGATATTGTGATGTAACACACATGCTGTGAGCGTGTGATGTACCTTGAGCCCTGGAGTTTGGAAAGGCATAGGAGACCAGGTAGGACGTTCTGTGGAGAAAGTGAGACTAGTGACCCCAAACCTCGTAGACGGGGAGACGGAAGGTGCGGGGTGGTTCTTGCCTTGACACGTGTTCTCACTCTCATTCCTGAACGCTTTTGCCCCAGAAGCAAGCTGGTATCCGGGGCTGCATTCGCAGTAGAAGCTCCCCTCTGTGTTCTGGCAGTCTGCAAATTTTCCACAGGACACTGCCAAGGGTGGCCTACACTCATCGATGTCTGGAACACAAGAGGACAAAGGGTCACCAGCCAAAAGAGTGAGTTCCCACAGGGCAGAGGCCCTGGCCTCCAGCCCTCCTCTGCCGTGGGGGCCCAGAGAGAACTCAGTTCACAGTTCGTCGGACCGAGCTGGAGCCAGCCACTCCAGAAAGCCTGCAGACTGATCTGCTCACCTCTGCTCTCCGGCCGGGCCTGACGGCACCTAGATCCATACACTCTGCTGTGTCATGACAGGGGCTAGAAGGAGGTCTGCATCCCCCTCTGCAGGCCTCGTGGGCCAGATGGAGGCCCTGACTTGGGCTCCAGACCCTCCCCTCTGAGACCGTTCGCACCATCAGGAGGCTGGGGGTGGGCTCCGGTCAGAGGGACAGTGGCACTGGAGGCCACTCTCAATGCTGACAGTGGGGGGAGTCGTGGCTGGGTGACACTCACCACTCACACCTGAGGCTAAAGGCCCCTGCTTTTGACAGCTTTCTCCTCCCATTACTCACAGTGGCCCAAGTACACCTCACAGGGCCCATCCCCCACTCCCCCATCTCTGGTGTCAGTTTTCAAGATGCCCCAGGGTGTCTCTGGAAGAGTCTTACTACCGCCAACCCTGGAGGAAGTGACCCTTATCAGAGCCTATCGCAGATACGAAATGAGGAAGCACCAAGAAGTTGCTCACAGCTGAGTTATTGCAAGGTGGGTTCCTGGCCTCCTAGCTCTTCCTGTTCTCTAAACGTGAGGGGAAAGATGGCCACGACCCTGGCCCCTCGGAGTAGCTCGGGGGCCCACAGAGCAAGGCTGGACACCGCCAGCTATCGACGACCTCAACAACTTGATCAGGTGAATCAAAGGGCAGGGACAGAACGTTGGGTCCCGGACGCTCCCATCGGGGGACCAGAGACTTTCAGAGCCTGCAAGGGCTCATGACCTCGTGCTGAGTGGGGGCAGGCAGCTGGTCTCCCCCAGAGCAGAGTCTCCTTCCCGAACTCGAGGACTTCCTTCCGAGGCCCCGGGCCCAGGCTGTGGGCGTCAGCCCCGGGACGGGACAGCAGGCGGGAGGAGGCACGCCCCGTCTGGGCCATGGGACCGCCCTCCTGTCTTCTCAGATGGGGGCGATGGCTGGACACCCGTCTCCGGGGTCGTGGGATGGGGTGGGGTCCAGCGGGTGGTAATGAGGCGCGCGGGAGGGGAAGACATGACGAGGAGAAACTCTCAAGCCGCAAACGTGCTCCCAGAAGGGAGCGGGGGTCCAGCCGCACCAGCCACAGGCCCCCTGGCCGCGCTCACCGGGGCCGGAGTCTCCGTGAGACGCGCGCACAGACGTGCAGGGGGTCCGCGAGGGGCGCGTCTCAGGGCATCGGGAGAGGGCGGCTGGGCAGGAGTCATACCACCTTTTTTTTTCCGTGATGAAATTCACTTTCCCCCAAATATTAAATGACACACGGACGTTTGGAAGACAAAGAAAATGTCAAACAACGAAAACCAAGAGAATCGCCCATAAGGGTACTACACGGACTACTGGGAAATATTAGAGTTTTTTTTTTTTTTTCTTTTACCTTTTCAAACATGCTAGGAATATTTTCCTTCGTTTTTAAAAAATACGCATCTAAGTCTATTTCGGTACATGAAGAGTATTTCTCGGTGTAAAACGGGGATAATTTCCTTTCTCTTCATTTTTATCGTAACATTCACATAATATTACTAATTGTGGGACTTTGGGACAAGTTCCTCAATCTCCCTAAGCCCAAATTTGATCATTTAAAGTTTACATATTTTTGAGAGAGAGAGCGGGCAGGCACGTGACGGAGGGAGGGGCAGAGAAAGAGGGAGAAAGAGAGAATTCCAAACGGACTCTGTGCTGTCTGTGCAGTGCCTGACGAGGGGCTCAACCTCAAAAACTGTGAGATCATGACCGGAGCTGAGATCAAGAGTCAGGTGCTTAACCGACTAAGCTAACCAAGCACCCCCCAAATTTGATCATTTGAAAAACCAAGTAGCTCTGCTTCCTCATGGGTCTGCTGTGAACAGTGAGAGGGGAAACCATGACCTTGAGGGGTCGGGAGTTCCCGGTGAGCTCACGCCAGGAGGAGAGCCTGGGCTTTCAAGTCCTGTGTTTCTTTCCTCCCGTTGCTTCCATTCTTTCTCCCCTTTCCTTGTGCAACGAGCACGATCACAGTAATAACGGCAGTAGCCATGATAAGAGCTTGTGTTGGACCGTCCGCTCCATACTTGTCTTTATCGGTTCTCCACACGGGCAGATTTTAAATCTCACTCCATCCGTGTGGGGTGGGTACAACGATGATCCCCAATTTACAGACAAGCAAACTGAGGCATAGAGAGGAGAACATCTTCCCCCTACCACTTCCCCCAACATCTCCATGCGCCCACCACCACCCCCCCAGGCCCCTGTACCATCACAATTCTCCAAGCGGTTGGTGAAGATGTCCCCGGATGAAGAAGTGAACCCCGGAGAGCAGCGACAGGCCATGGTGTTGACACATCTGGAGTTCAGAGGGCACCACCGTGCACAGTCTGTGGGTGCAAAGGGTGAGAGGACAGAGACCACAGTCAGAAGCTTCAAGGAATGGAGGGAGCCAGCCGCCAGCTGGGGGTGAGGAGCAGAGGAAGAGAGGCGAAGGAGCAAGAGGGATGGCTGCCATTGGAAGAAGAAAACACAGGAAACTCTGGACATTTGTGGAGGTAGAAATGGTTTCTCTTATCTCCAGAAGACCAGAGCCTCACTTGAAGAATATGCCCCCTTTGCCCGCTTGTCGGTGAGGGGACCCAGACCCCAGCATGCACTCCCCCGTGTATGTTACCCATGGGGCTGGCTGGGCAGACTCACCACTAGTCTTCTGGGCAGCAGCTCCCAATGGCAACAGCAGCTGTGTCAAGAGACCTGGGGCAGAAAAAACAGAGATGCAGTTTCAACCCTTGTCCACATGGTCATTGTTCCCGGGAGGTGGTTCTGATGCTACAGTCCATGGCTCTCCCAAGGCTCTTGTAACTTACGAAGTTTTGAGGACCAGTCCCTTTCCTTCCATCTCCCTGGACTCCCCAAGGAGTCCATCACTAACAGACATAGACCTTGTGGAGCCTCAGTGCTATAGGTAAGGGGACAGAATATACACAGGTGATGTCAGGGACACAAGGTAGAAATTCCAACCTTTCCCGGTGGAGGGAGTGAATCTTGAAGCACAACGTCCTCAGATTGGCCAGGTTCTTAGTTCTCTGGCAATGGCAGAAATCTACCCTGAGGATTTCTCTCCCAGGGTCACTGTCCCCTCTTTGACATACATGTTTTGGGGCACACGAGAAGAACGTGGGTTTGGGCATCAGACAGCCCCAAGTCTGAGCCCTAGCTCACAGTAGTATCAGCAGGGCAGGGAGCCCTGGAGTCAAGAGAGGGGGGGAGCTGATGACAGGTGAGGAGTGACAACTAAGGGCACCGTCAGGTAGAGCCACCATCTCCTGGTTAAGAGGCCTCTCCAGGTGCAGTACCAGGAGCGATGGGTCACTGGACAGGCTTTGTGGAATGAAAACGGCTGCAGGTGCGAAGGAATCTACCCTACGGGCAATCACTGGGTCACCTGTTAGAGTCTGTCCTTCCATTCACGGGAGGCATGATGCTGCTATGATGGTGTTTTGTTTTGTTTTTAATGAGATTAACAGTGAAATCAGTAGACTCTGATTAAAGAGGATTACTCTCTTGGCAAAGAAGAAGTCAAACTCTCACTTTTCGCAGATGACATGATACTCTACATGGAAAACTCGAAAGATTCCACCAAAAAAAACCTGCTAGAGCTGATACAGGAATTCCACAAAGTCGAGGGACATAAAATCAATGTACGGAAATCGGTTGCATTCCTATACACCAATAATGAAGCAACAGAAAGGGAAATCAAGGAATCAATCCCATTTACAATTGCACCAAGAACCATAAAATACCTAGGAATAAACCTAGCCAAAAAGGTAAAAGATCTGTATGCTGGATACTTATGAAAGAAATTGAAGACACAAAGAAATGGAAAAACATTCCATGCTCATGGGTTGGAAGAACAAATATTGTTAAAATGTCAATATTACCCAAAACAATCTACACATTCAATGCAATCCCAATCAAAATTGCACCAGCATTCTTCTCAGAGCTAGAACAAACAATCCTAAAATTTGTATGGGACCACAAAAGACCCCAAAGAGCCAAAGTAATGTTGAAAAAAGAAAACCAAAGCTGGAGGCATCACAATCCAGGACTTTAGCCTGTACTACAAAGCTGTAATCATCAAGACAGTATGGTCCTGGCACAAAAACAGACACATAGACCAATGGAATTGAATAGAGAACCCAGAACTGAACCCACAAATGTATGGCCAACTAATCTTTGACGACACAGGAAAGAGTATCCAATGGAAAAAAGACAGTCTCTTCAGCAAGTGGTGCTGGGAAAACCGGACAGCGACATGCTGAAAAACGAACCTGGACCACTTTCTCACACCAGACACAAAAATATACTCAAAATGGATGAAAGACCTAAATGTGAGACTGAAAACCATCAAAACCCTAGAGGAGAAAACAGGCAACAACCTCTTGGACCTCAGCCACAGCAACTTCTTACTCAACACGTCTCAGAAGGAAAGGGAAATAAAAGAAAAATGAACTATTGGGACCTCATCAAGATAAAAAAAAAAAAAAAAAAAAAAAAAGCTTCACCACAATGAAGAAACAATCAGCAAAACTAAAAGGCAACCAACAAAATGGGAGAAGATATTTGCAAATGACATATTGGATAAAGGGCTAGTATCCAGAATCTATAAAGAACTCACTGAACTCCACACCCAAAAAACAAATAATCCAGTGAAGAAATGGGCAGAAGACATGAATAGACACTTTTCCAAAGAAGACATCCAGATGGCCAATCGACACACAAAAAAATGCTCAACGTCACCCCTCATCAGGGAAATACAAATCAAAACCACACTGAGATACCACCTCACATGGGTTGCAGTGGCTAAAATTAACAACTCAGGCAACAACAGGTGTTGGTGAGGATGTGGAGAAACGGGAACCCTCTTGCACTGTTGGTGGGAATGCAAACTGGTGCAGCCATTCTGGAGGTTCCTCAAAAAATTAAAAATAGAATCACCCTACAACCCAGCCATAGCACAACTAGAATTTACCCAAAGGATACAGGAGTGCTGATTCATAGGAGCACATGTACCCAATGTTTATAGCAGCACTTTCAACAATCGCCAAACTATGGCAAGAGCCTAAATGTCCACCAACTGGTGAATGGATAAAGAAGTTGTGGTTTATATCTACGATGGAATCCTACTTGGCAATGAGAAAGAGTGAAATCTGGCCATTTGCAGCAATGTGGATGGAACTGGAGGGTATTATGCTGAATGAAATCAGTCAGAGAAAGACAGATATCATATGTTTTCACTCATGTGGATCTTGAGAAACTTAAGAGGGAGAAGGGAAGGGGAAAAATAGTTACAAACAGAGAAGGAGGCAAACATAAGAGACTCTTAAATACAGAGAACAAACTGAGGGTTGATGGGGGGTGGGAGGGAAGGAAAATGGGTGATGGGCATCGAGGAGGGCACTTGGGATGAGCACTGGGTGTTGTATGTAAGCGATGAATCATAGGAATCTACTCCTGAAGCCAAGAGCACACTGTATACCCTGTATGTTAGCTAACTTGACAATAAATTATATTTAAAAATAAAATAAAATAAAAATAAAGCAGATTACTCTTCATAATCTGGGTGGGCCTCATCGGTTGAAGACCTTACGAGAAAAAAAGGCTGACCACCCCCCACCAGGAAGAGCGAATTCTTTTTCCAGACTGACTTTGGAGTTGAGATATAACATCAACATCTCTGGAAACATCCCTAGGTTTCCCACCTGCCCTACAGACTTTGGACTTTCCAACCTCAAAAATCTCATAAACTAATTTCTTTTATTTTTTAATTATTTTTTAACGTTTATATATTTTTGAGACAGAGAGAGACAGAGCATGAACGGGGGAGGGGCAGAGAGAGAGGGAGACACAGAATCCGAAGCAGGCTCCGGGCTCTGAGCTGTCAGCCCAGAGCCCGACGTGGGGCTCGAACTCACATACTGTGAGGTCATGACCTGAGCCGAAGTCGGACACTCAACCGACTGAGCCACCCAGGCACCCCTATCTAGAGAACCTGGTGTAATACAGGCTGTAAAATGAGAAAGCTCTGATAAGTCCCCCAGTCTGGCCTAGAAGTAAGTTTCACCAAATTTCTTCTTTGAGACATTAATATAATTGAGCTAGTACCATTCTTAAAATTTCTTGCCCGCTCTCCCCTACAAAGATAGTGCAAAAATCAGAAACAGAGCAAAACCCAGGAATAAAGCAAGGAACAGAGAAAATTCTCGGCCTGGATAGAGTTCTCTGATAGCTTTCGTGGCCTGTCCCCACTGTTATAATTCTACCTACCCGGCAGCAAACTTAGATGCCCGTTTCTCATGGTGAAGATATCAGCAAGCCCAACCACGGAGGATGCTGCCCAGTCTTGGTGTGTGTGTGTGTGTGTGTGTGTGTGTGTGTGTGTGTGTGTGTGTGTGTACGCACGCTAAAAAGACTTCCTGTTTTAAGTCTGACTTCAGATAGAAAGCTCATCATTGGATGAACTTAGATGAAACAGCAGTCTGCTGTTTCCCACACCCCGCCCCTCATATTTCCCTGTGATGACCATCTCTGAAACTCACACTTCCATTTTTAAGTATTTGCTTAGCATTTCCAGTATTTGTGCTGAAAGCCTCTTTGACGGTTTTTATATCTTTTTGATCTAAGAAGACCTCCCAATTATGAAGAATCATTCTCCTGGCTTTTTTGGCCCCTCTGAGGACTGTGGTTGAGAGTGAACAGACTTTGTAATCTATTTATTATCTACTTGTGTACTTCTTTATTTTTAAGTTCTTATTCTGAAACAAATGGAGATTGACGGGAAGTTTCAAAATTAATATAGAGAGGTCCTTCACCCGGTTTCCTGCCAAAGATACATTTTTATGTATTTAAGTATTTTTATGTGTTTAACAATCATCAAATATCTAAACCAAGAAATTGCTTCAGTACAATGTGCATGTATAGTTCTGTGACACCGTGTTACGTAGACAGGTTCCTGTAACTATCACTACAATAAAGATACATAAATATCCCATCACCCTCATATGACCCCAACATCCCTAATCCCTGGCTGGTCTAGAACTAAGGTGTTTTTATTCTTCGGCAACACTCAACGCAGCCTTAGACTCCTATGTATTGATGAAGGAAAATATTCCTGATAGGTTTTAAAAGATGAGAAAAACATCCCCAAATGTTACATTTCCTTTGTTTTCTACCTGGCCATGCGTATTATTAGTCTGCTAGCCCTGCCGTAATAACATAGTATCAGCTGGGCGGTTTAAACCACAGAAATCTATTTTCTCAGTTCTGGAGGCTGGATTCCAAGCTGAAGGTGCCGGGAGGGTTGGTTTCTAGTGAGAGCTCTCTCTTGGCTTGTAAACGGCCACCTGCCCCCTGTGTCCACATAGGACCTTTCTTTGTGTGTGGAG
Source organism: Neofelis nebulosa (assembly GCF_028018385.1). Classification (NCBI taxonomy): domain Eukaryota; kingdom Metazoa; phylum Chordata; class Mammalia; order Carnivora; family Felidae; genus Neofelis; species Neofelis nebulosa. The sequence continues at coordinate 159,686,355 of NC_080785.1, forward strand.
ATAGAGAGGGGAGGGGAGGGAGAGAGATCCCTGGTGCCTTCTAGTTCCAAAGCCAGAACACTTCTCTCTCTGCGTCTCTTGGCCACGATGCCAGCCCTGCCTTGTTCCCCTTCACTTTTCTTTCAGCCTGTATGCCCTTCACAAAGGGCTTCTGTGCTGCTCTCAGATCTGAGAGCTCCAGATGCCCCACAGTCTTGGATGTGCCCCTCCACTGTCTTCAGGCCTCTGGACCTTAACAACCCATCGTGGGATTGCCGAAGGCCTCCCCTGATGGAAATAGGAATCAGGATAACGGCAACAAGGGGAGCCACTGAAAGATCTGGAGGACGAAGGGCACCTCCAGCCACGACACCGTGGGGGTGGAGACGGTGGTCAGAAGCCCCAGGGAATGGACGACGCCTGCTGCCAGCTGGGGACCAGAGAGTAGAGGAGGGGAGGGTTGGCTGCTGTTGGAGGAGGGAGATTTTAGGCAGTTGAGGAGGAGGAAACAGTTTCTCTTATGTCCAGAGGAAGTCCGTTTCTGAGGCTCATTCACAGAATAAGCCCCGTCTCCCCAGCCCCCCCTTGTCAGTGAAGGAACCCAGTCCCCCGGGGGCTGGCATGCACTCCATCACTGATGGGGCTAGCTGTGCAGGTGCACCTCCAGGGATCAGGGCTGAGCCCTCAAAGGCAACAGCAGCAGCACTGTGGTAGGATCCTCTCCCTAAGGAGAGGGAAAAAAAAAAGAAAGGGAGAGAAAAGAAAAAACAAAACTTCAAGGTACCTGGCTATGCACCTGCGTGACAACATTCCTCATGACCTTGTAAACTGAGACTACCTAATCAGACTACATGTTTATGTATGTTACCATATATGGGAGACAAGGAAGTAAAAAATACATTTAAAACTATGCCACATGGCGTTCGGGGCTTAGTTCTTTGGGTACGAATGCAACAGAGCAGTGCCGGCAGGAATGAAGTCGCTTCCTGGAAAGAAAAGCCTCAGTGTCACGACTCTCTGTGCGAGATTCCCGCTACATTACCTGGGGGGATCCTCCAGGAGACAGTGCATTTCCACCCTCTTTTCCACCAGGGATACGAACCTCGAACCTCAGGGCGCCGGGAGAGGGGCCTTGCCTGGTACCAGCAGACCACTTGATCCGCAGGAGACTAGCCCTCCGGTGCACCAACGGAACCCATGGGGCCCAGGAGCCAACTCAGGGAGCACGGCCCGACAGACTGGTAAGAACCTGGGTTCGTTTGGGCACACCACCTGCCCCTAAGAAGCAGAAGGGGAGCCCGATCACCTCCCAGAGTTGCCCTAGAAGTTCCACAAGGGACAGGGAACGAAGCTGCAACTCTAAGGCGCTGGGCGGCAGGTTGGAGTCTGGTTAGTCTCCCTCAGAACAGGGACTTTAAGAAATATTCCCAAGCAGCTGCCGAAATTCCTTTTGTTTGGGGGAAATTCCCTGTCCTCTCTGGACCGACATGAACTGCCTAATTCCACTGGTGGAGAACAAAACAAAACAAAAGAAATCTGGAGTCTGCCCCTCCGTCTGAGCCGACAAGATTTAAAACTGGGAATTCTCTTTCTCTGCCTTCTGCTGGCACCTCTCCTCTTCTGCCTTCCCTTCCCCCCCCCTCCTTTTCTGCACCCCCAGGGTGGGGAGGGGGGCAGCCTGCATAACTGGCTCCTCAATGCCTCAGGCACAATCAGCCTCTACTCCCCCCGCCCCCATGTCAAGGAGCAAAGACCACCGAAGTCAGATTTCCCCATCAATGTCCTAGGTAAAAATTCACCATGGGGAACAAATTGTCTTACGAGGACCCAAGTAAAATGTATTCAGTGTTTAAGCGAATTTGTTGGTTTGAGAGAGACAATGTTTATCAGCATTAAAAAAAAACAAAAACAAAAACAAAAACAACCCACTTTTATTCTACCTAGATTTGCTGAAGGTCAAATAAACTCATGCTATCTCTGTTCCAATTTGTTAACAAAAGGGTGATTTAAAGTAATGGTTAACTTTGTCTCATAGTTTTCATGGGTAATTGTTAAGACAGCTTTGAAAGTCTTTGGTAAACTAAAACGTGAAAGATTTTGCTTGCATAATAAATCGGGATTAAATTCATTGGATATCTAACAAGGTAAGAGGCTAAAGCACTGATGACTAGATGTAGGTCTGTGCTTTTTGACGTGTCAGAGAAAAACCAAGGATATTTGGATCTGTTGAAAAACATGCTTTGTGCTTAATTGATTCATAAGTTTGCCATCTGAAAAAATTCTAATGTAGCAGTTCACAATTGGTTACCACTTAGTTTTCACTGGAGGCTAAAGTTTCTAAGAGTTAAACTTCTGCCAGCTGTAATTAAAACTAATAAAAATAACAAAAGCAACTCTGTATATAGATAAGCAGGAGATACGAAAGAAAGATACAAGAAATGGAAATACATTTTTGTTGAGGGTAATAAAAAAAAATAATAATTTTGTCCTAAATGAGACTGGTTATTTGGAGAAAAATGGCTTGGGACAAAACCTAAATGCAAAGAAAAGTTGTAGAAGGTTCGCGAAGGAAAGTCTTTAAAAAGAAATTTTATGTGTGGTCAGGACGGACTAAGGTTCAAATAATGGATTTTGAAAGTACTCAGGGTTAAGATTAAACTTCCTCCTCTTTTGACCCAAAGGCCGAGAAAATGATAGCAATACCCTTGGTGCCAGCCTCCAAATCCTCCACATTTGTGTTGTTCCTGTTCAGCAGAGGACTGGATGCCTCTGCCATATGAGGGATGGGTGATATATAAAGGGCTTCTACTAAGATACACGGGAGCCGTTTTACCAAACTTAGCCCATGGTATGCCAAAAATGGATGTCCACACAGCTGAAACCTATTTATGTGGGCTTTGTTGAGAAAGGGCAGGGGAATAGACCTTGACTTTGGCCCTTTAACCCCCGCCCTCAACAGCCAGTGATCAATATGTAAGTTACTATTGGGCCAAAATGAAATTAGTGCGTCCTACGACAACCAGGAAAGTCTTGCTTGGTCACAGTCCACACCCAAAGGTCCTACAGGCAGGAAACGAAAGGGTGAGAAAGAACAGGAAAGACCAGGCCAGCTCTTGGAGGTAGAGTCAAGCCTGGGTAAGAATGACTACTCCCAGCACCTTGCAGGACTAACAGGGCTTTGGGCTGCCAGTTACAGGGCCAGCCAAAACGCGGGGCCAGGAGATGAGGTTTCTCCTGGCCAGCTATAGGAAATTGAGACAAGGGACAACTTTCCTCCTTTTTCCTATAGATGGCTAATTCCCCAACCAAGGCCATTACCCCTTTGGAATGCATTATGGTTCATTTTCTTTTGCACAAAGGTTTGGCCCCAATACAAATTGGAAGAGGGAACCTGGCCTCAGTCAACGCCAGAGAAAAATATCAATGACAATACTATCCTACAATTGGACATGTTTTGCAAATGTGAAGGGAAATGGGGAGAATTCCCCTATGTTCATTGTTCCTGGGCCTTAAGGAAAAAATCGAGATATATGTAAGCAACGTAAGGTGGATTGTCATTTAATGGCAACCCTTTCTAGAGCCCAGCAATCAGGAGGGGACACAATTAAGGGCCCCTCACCTGTAACAAAAACAGACCTAGAGAAGGAGGAAGGGAAAACTCCCTCCTCCTCCTCCTCCTCCTCCTCCTCCCCCTCCTCTTCCTCCCCCACAGGTCTTTAATCTACATATAATAATAATAATGCAATTCTGCTCCCTGCTACCCACCTTATCCAGGCCCTCCCCATAATGTAACAGGCATGTTTCCCTTACAAGAAGCTAGAATGCCAGAAGAAAAAAACCTTTACATTACAAGGTTTAAGACAGATAAAAGGAGATCTAGGTACATTTTCTGATTGAATAAGTATATAAAGCCTTTTCAGAATATTACGTATGTTTTTGACTTGACCTGGAAAGACACAATGCTTTTGTTAAACCAGACTCTTAGTGAGAGATGCTTTATAAAAAAAAAAAAAAAAAAAAAAAACCTAAGGAAATCTAGATTTGGCCTTTAAATTATGCCAAATTAGCCACTATTTTACAAACACAAAATGGGAACCCAGTGGCCTTCCTGGAGAGGTTGAGGGAGGCTCTCATTAAATATATGGCTATCTCCCCTGACACCCTAAGGCTGAGATGATTTAAAGGACAAATTTGTCACTCACTCAGCCCTACATATTCAGAGAAAATACAAAAATTGGCTGTTGGCCTTGAAGGGACCCTGGAGGAGCTGTTACGAGCTGCCAATTGGGTATATTACAACCAAGATCAAAAGAAGAATAAAATAATAAAAAATAAAAAAACAGAAAAGGAGGCTTAAAAAAAATCTGAGGCTTTAGTTGTGGCCTTAGGTACTATGTGAGATCGGGCTTCCCAAGGTCCTGGCACCAAGTGCCATTTATACGGCCACTGAGAGCACTAAAATGAGAATGTCCTCAGAGGGGACAACCAAAATGAAAACCCCATAAGCCATGCCCCTTATGTGGAGCCAGTCACTGGAGATCTGAATGCCCTACGGGGATCTCTATCTGTGAGGGCTCAGATAACAATGTCCCTGGAAGGGATTAACCGGGGCCTGGGGCTCTTCACAGTGGCCCCCCCTAACCCAACTGTCTATCAGAAACCCAGAACCTTGAGTAACCCTAAACATAGAAGGGAAGCAAAACTGGTTGATTTCCTTCTCGACACCAGAGCGACCTTCTCTGTCCTCCTTTCCACTCCAGGCCAACTATCCAAATGCAGCAGGACGATTAGGGCCATCTCTGGAAAACTTCTAACTAAATGTTTCCCTCAGCCCCTGGGATGTCTATGGGGAAACCTAATTTTTTCTCGTTCTTTCCTGATAATGCCAGAGAGCCTTACTCCCTTCCTAGAAAGGGACATTATAACTAAATTAGAGATTATGGTGCTACCAACTCCAGGGCAGGTAAACAATTGTATGAGTTTTGGAAAATTACTGGATATTGTAGGCTGTAGATACCAGGGTTCAGGAAAATAGTTTGCTGCTATATCAATTATTAAAGGAGACTCAAGCCGACCTACTCTCCCCCAAAAAGTTAATAAACTGGGCTCTGACACCTAGACATTGTCTCCAGCCCTTGGAATGGTTACAAACAGAGCAGGGCAATGACTCTTACCAAGCTCTCAGAGGTAAGAGAGCATAAAAACACAGCATCAGGCCTTTCATTTGGGGAGGGACAAAACTTCTCAAATGGCCCAAAGGATGTTTACTGGGAAAAAAAATTTGTCAAGGACAGTTCTGCCAGCAGGATCAGCCTGTGAAGTATGTCTTAGAAACAATCCTTTCAGCCACAAACTTGCTCTCCCAGGCAATCAAAACCTGGAGGCTGTCCAGAAAAGACTGACAATTAGGTTCACTCGTATACCAAGGTCGAAGGAATTCTAGCATCTGTTGGTATGGGGTGATACTTTTACTAATTGAGTAAAGGCCTTCTCCTGCAAGACAAAAAAGGCACAGAAAGTAATGAAAGTTCTGCTTTATCAAATAATACCAGGTTCGGCTTACCTAAAAATTTTTCAAATTAATAATGGTCAATGGCTGCCTTGACTCTTTCTCTGGTAGCAGTCCTGGCTCGTGGAAAAGTTTTACACCTCAAAATAAAGGAGACTGTCTGCTTATACTCAGAAAAACTCTAGATAACACTTCACAAGCAATAGAGGATTTAAAAATTTTTCGTGATTCAGTTAAGGCCAAACTCTTGGAAATAGAGCCACCGTTGATTACTTACCGCTCCTGCTTCTCCATCACCTGGGTCATGAGAGATTCCCTGACATGTGTTGTTTACAAAGGTTGTCTGACAGGTTTGGAAACCATAGACATGATCTTAAGATGCCATCTTGTTGGTCAGTATAATTTTTCCTTTGTGTTTTTCTCTGTGTCTGCTAATGCCTGCCAGCCTTCCTGCAGAACCATACTATGGGCCACTCGACCGACCCCTTGGGTAGACTCCAACTGCTGTACCCCCCACACCGTCCCTTATCAGCCTGAAGAAGCCAGAACAGTCGTTGACCCTGTTCCCTAACAGCGGTTCCAGGCCCTGTTCCAGCAGAGAAATAAATAGGGAAAGGGTTAACATTAGGCAGGGAGAGAGAAGGGACCTTCAGGGAGGCAGACGGCAGCTGCAGGTGGGAGGCTGAAGAAGCGGATGGGGTTCTCCCCTTATGAAATCCTTTATGGGTGCCCCTCCCCCATTATCAAGGGCATGGGGGAGGGATCTAAATGAGATAGACCAACTAGCCCTGAGACAACAGATGCGAGGCCTTGGCTCTATCCTAACCACCTTACACCCCTGGGTCAGGGAGCGATTATCTGAATCTGACCACAGACGCTCATCCCTTTAAACCAGGAGATGCAATAGGGATAAAGGAGTGAAATGTCCAACCGCTAAAACCCCTCGGGAGGGGCCCGTTCACTGTCATTTTGTCCACCCCTACCGCAGGAAAGGTGGCCAACGTGGGTCCCTGGATTCGCTACAGCAGAGTGAAGCCGGCATCTCAAAACTGGGAGTGCATTCCTGACCCATCAATGCTGTGCAGACTGACCATACGGAAGATTCTGCAACTCCAGAGGCTCCAGGAGACTGCAGCCCTGCTTTAGTCACTCCAGAAGCTGACCTACACACGGCAGAAGCTTGAGGAATCGGCAGTCTGGAGAAACAAAAGACCGTCGTTATTTTCTGTATGTTTCCTTGCTGTGATGCACTGTCACGCCTCGTTTCTCGCTATTATCATGATTCTTGCTCTGCTCTTTGCCATAGGATTGGCCGAGGCCACCCCGGCCAGCTGGAAACGTGGTGAGAGGTTTCTCTGAACACTCACCCTCCCTTTGTGGATCGGATACTTCGCTGGTACCAACACGGGGAAACAATGGCCATAGAGACTAGAAAATTGGATCCCCACAAACCTTATAGTAAAACAAAATACCCCAGTCCTATTACCAGGGTTTGGTTTGTCAAAAGTTCAGTTATTGGGAAAAACTGTCTTGCCTGGTGGGGAAGAAGTTCATTGTCGTCTCTGTTGAAAACTTAACATGCGAAGGGTGCCTGGGTGGCTCAGTCAGTTGAGCATCTGACTTCGGCTCAGGTCATGATCTCGCGGTTTGTGAGTTTGAGCCCCGCGTCGGGCTCTGTGCTGACAGCTCAAAGCCTAGAGCCTGCTTCAGATTCTGTGTCTCCCTCTCTCTCTGCCCCTTCCCCGCTCATGCTCTGTTTCTCTCTGTCTCTCAAAAATGAATAAACGTTGGGGTGCCTGGGTGGCTCAGTCGGTTGGGCGTCTGACTTCGGCTCAGTTCATGATCTCGCCATCTGTGGGTTCGAGCCCCGCGTCGGGCTCTGTGCTGACAGCTCAGAGCCTGGAGCCTGTTTCGGATTCTGTGTCTCCCTCTTTCTCTGACCCTCCCCTGTTCATGCTCTCTCTCTGTCTCAAAAATAAATAAATGTTAAAAAAAAAAATTTTTTTTTAAATGAATAAACGTTAAAAAACAAAATTAAAAAAATAAATAAATAAAACTTTACATGCATAAGCCAAAGATTTTATAACTCAACTGTCCGGAAAACCCAATGGTGGGGGACCCCAGATCACCTTGAGCCAGATCCCCACCCCTTGTCTAACTTCTCTCATCTCCGAGAGGCCTGGGACAAGGTCCATACAGCCATCAAATGGCGGGTCCCAGGTAGACTAGCCTGGATATGTGGAAGGAAAGCCTATATAGTACTTCCCTCAGTCTGGTCAGGGTCATACACGGTGGGAACTCTTCGTCCATCTTTCTTCCTGCTCCCACTTGCCAGAAGGAAACATTTGGGAGTTCAAGTGTATGGGGACCGGGAGACTCAAAGAAAGCGGTGTGCCTTACAAATTGGCAACTAAAAAGATGATGAATGGCCCCCCGAGCATAAATCCAATATGATGGACCTGCCACCTGGACAGAGGACGGGTCCTGGGGCCACTGTGCTCCCATTTACATGCTAAACCGCATAATCAGACTACAAGCAGTTATAAAAGTTATAACCAATGAAACTGCCAGAGCTCTTAACTTACTAGCTAAGCAACAAACCAAAATGCACAACGCCATTATCAAAATCACATGGCCTTAGATTACCTGCTTGCTTCCGAGAGAGGTGTTTGTGGAAGATTTAACCTTAGCAACTGCTGCCTACAAATAGATAATGAGAAAAAAAAAAAAATCATGCAAGAGATCACAAATCAAATGACAAGGATTGCTCCTGCCCCCATCCAGACCTGGAACGGTTAAAACCCCGGAGGGAGTTATCCGGAGGATGGTTTTCAACTTTCAGGGGATTCAGAACTCTCATTAAAATGATCCTCCTAGGGGAGGGTGGGTGATGGGTATTGAGGAGGGCACCTTTTGGGATAAGCACTGAGTGTTGTATGGAAACCGATTTGACAATAAACTTCATATATTGAAAAAATAAAAAAATAAAAAATAAAATAAAATAAAATAAATAAAATAAAATAAAATAAAATAATCCTCCTAATCCTGGGAGGTGACTTAATCCTACCCTGCTTAGCTCCCCTGGTCGTACGGTCTGTCTCCAGTTTCACGGCCGCTCGTGTAATACCGTTATAAAAATATAAACCTCGATAGGGCGCCTGGGTGGCTCAGTCGGTTAGGCGTCCAACGTGGGCTCAGGAGGTCATGAGGAAGGCTGGGGGGAGGGCCAGAGATGGGGGGAAGCTCCCCCCACCACACTCCTCAACCAGACCCATAAGTTCACGGCCTATCTTCCCCAAGTTACCACAACAACACTTTTGCCAGTCGTTCTCGTACCACATAACCACATAGCCTTTTCCTAACGTCTGGCAGTTTCCTCACGTTTCCGGCTGAAATTTCTTCACCCCTTTACAGCTGCTGCCTTACTGCCAGGTTGCAAAGTCAATGCCACATTTTAAATGTTTGCTACAGCAGTGCCCTGTCCCCATCGCTCACTCCTGGTGTCCGTTACCTTATGTGCTCATAATTCTGTCCTAATTCTGTGAGTCAGCAATCTGAGCTGAACTCAGCTGGGCAGTTAGTTCTTCTGATGGCCTCACCTAGGGTCACTCGTGCAGCTGAGGTCACCTGATGGCTTGCCTGGGGCTGGATGGTCCAAGATGGCCTCACTCGCCTGCCTGTGGGTGGTGCCAGCTGTCAGCAAGGACCCTCGCGTCCTAGGGGAGAGGTTGGCCCAGGTATCTTCACACTTTGCTCTTACGACTCGAACCATAACGACAAGTGGGCAAACCCTGGCGTGTGTTTTTCAAGCGTCTGCTCCTGCCATGTTTGATAACGTTCCATCGGCCAAAGAAAGTCGTGCCATCAAGCGCATCTTCAAGGGCTAGAGAAATAAACTCCACCTCTTGATGCGAGGGAACAACAAAACCCACCCTGAAAAGAGATGCACGCTGAGAGATAGGAGGAATTATCGTGGCCACCATCTACTACATCGTTATCTACGCACACGCGCGCGCACACCCAGTGCAAAGTAAAACACAAGAAACCACTTACACATCCACTGACGTAGCTAAAATCAAACTAACAGGAGCATGCATTATCAGGACGTGAAGCGAACGAAACTTTCCTGATGACGGAGGCATAAACTGTTTCGGCCACTTTGGAAACCTCTTGGCAGCATCCGCCAAAGCTCAAGGTCTGCCTACATGATGACCCAGCGATTCCACTCCAGGCTTGCACCCAAGAGAAGTTAGAACACTGGTTCACCGTAAGACTTGCACAAGAACATCCACAGAAGCTTTATTCCCGACAGCAAAACCTGGAAAGGACCCAAATGTCCATAAACAGAATGGAATGTCGGGGCTGTGGGATATTCAGACAACGGAATACTACACAGCAATGGTTAAACATAAATTTCGCAGGCGCTCTATTAAGGGAAACGCCAGCCACAAGGGGGCAATAGTGTGTGGTTCTATTTTTTTTTTTTTTCGTTTTTTTTTTTTTAATGTTTACTTATTTTTGAGAGAGAGAGAGAGAGACAGAACGCGAGCGAGCAGGGGAGGAGCAGAGAGAGAGGGAGACACAGAATTGGAAGCAGGCTCCAGGCTCTAAGCTGTTAGCACAGAGCTCGACACAGGGCTCGAACTCACAAGCCCTCGAGCTGTGAGATCACGACCTGAGCCAAAGTCAGCCACTCAACTGACTGAGCCACCCAGGCACCTCTGTGTGGTTCTGTTTCTATGAACAGAAAAACAAATCTATGGTGGTAAGTCAAAATACTTGTTACCTCTGGATGGGGCTTATTGACTAGGACTGGAGTAGGGCCCAAGGGTACCTCCTGGGGAGATAAAATAGTTCACATGCTGTTATGGTGGTATAGACATACATAGATTTCACCAAGGTGTGCGCCGAGATTTATGAACTTTTACCTAAGTTATACGTCAGGATTTTAAACCACAAGGGGCACCTGGCTGGCTCAGTCGGAAGAGCGTGTGGCTCTTTATCTCGGGGTCGTGAGTCCAAGCCCCCTGTTGGGTGTAGAGATTACCTTAAAAATAAATGTTTAAAAACTTGGAAAAAAAGAATTTTAAAATACAAAAACATATCCCTGTAAGAACAGGCAAAAAATTTTTTAAAAGTCCGCTGGGGTAAAGTACTGTGGACAGCCCATGGATTTTGGAGCCGGACTCCACTGCTTACCACGTGTCTCCTCTCGGTTAACTCACCTCCACTGGTCCTGTAAATTGGGGATGATAATAGCATCTACCTCAAAGCGTCCTTGTGACACGTTAACTTAAAATAAGATTCAGGGGCGCCTGGGGGTCTCAGTCGGTTGAGCGTCCAACTTCAGCTCAGGTCATGATCTCACAGCTCGTGAGTTCGAGCCCCTCACTGGGCTCTGAGCTGACAGCTCAGAGCCTGGAGCCCGTTTCCGATTCTGTGTCTCCCCCTCTCTCTGCCCCTAACCCACTCGCATTCTGTCTCTGTCTCTCTCAAAAATAAATAAGCATTAAAAAAAAAATTTTTTTTTAAATAAGATTCAAAGTTTAGGGTAGTATCTACTATCTATTACCAGTAAGCTCCAAATAATGACTTGCTAATATGAAAATGAAGAGTTGAATATTCATCACTAGGGAGAAGGATGGTCACTGTAAGAATAACAGGAACAATTTGCTGACACATAAAATATAAAAACCTTCTCATTTAATTTGACTGCTTCAAAATATATAAATTTCAAAACTGACAGCATTACAAGATTTATTCAGCAACCATGGTGGGAGAGTTTAACATAGCTCTTCTGGTAAACAGATCAAAGACGGATACGGATACGGACTGAATGATTCATGTCTGTGCCCCACGCTTCACTCACATTCTGAAGCCTGATTCCCACCCTGTGATGGTATAAGGAGGGAGGTGATGAGATCAAAAGGGTGCAGCCCTCAGGAATGGGACTGGTGCCTTTATAAAGGACACCCCCACGAGCTCCCTTGCTCTCTTTCTGCCATGTGAGGACACAGGCAAGAAGACAGCCATCTACGAACCATGAAGCAGGCCTCACCAGACATCAAACCTGCCAGCATCCTGATCTCAGACTCCAGCCTCCAGAACTCTGAGAAGAAAGTTCTGCTGTTTATAAGCCATCCAGTCTATGCTATTTTTGTTATGCGGCCCGAACAGACTAAGATAGAGACCTATACCAATACCTATAAATGTGGAGAAGATTTTGAAACACAAATAATATGATCTAGTGGATTGTATTCTATATGCAGAATACAATACATTGGCTTCAACGACACAGGAAGCATTTATGACAACCGACCACACACTAAGTGCACCAGCTGGATACAGCACTTGGCCGTAATAAACCCACCCCTACCCTCCCCGGCCCCCTCCCCAAAACAGCAATGTCCTGTGCCAGTAAGAAGTGCACCTTTTCCATGTAACAAGATATCCAGAAACAAACAGTCCGGGGCAGCCACACAAAGATACCAGCTGGGGAGCCAGGATGGTCGTGAGGTCTGGCTACACTCTCTTCAGCTGCAGCCTTTACCCTCATGGCCGTGGGATGGCTTCTCGAGCACTGGGCATCATGTCTGTTTGTACAAAGGGCAAGAAGTGGAGGGATCTGGCTAAATGTTCCTTTGCAACATCCTTCCCCGGAATCACACCCAATGACTTCTCATACTTAGAATGGCCGGGACTGGGGGGGGGGGGGGGGGGGGGGCCGTGGCGTCCCCTAGCTGCAAGGAGGAGGCTGGGAGGTACGGGGTTTTTCAAGAGCGCATCGTACCAACCCGAACAAGAAAAACCTAAGTGGTTTTTTAAGGAACAAGGGGCAATTTTGATAGGCAACTAGCAGGATATGCCACGTTAAAAACAGATACCCAATATTCGATAACATAAAGACCACATTTTCTGCTCACAATGTAATTAAATTAAAAACCAACAACAAAAAGGCAACTAAAAAAACAAAAAAAAACACCCATACACATGCAGGAACTTTCTGGAATGATAGAAATGTTGTATACCTTGAATGGCGGGTTGGTGACATGAACATACGTACGAACCTGTCAGACTCCTCCAGCTGTACAATTAAGGTTTATGCATTTCGCTAGGAGTAATTATACCTCTGGAAAAATATATCCACATCCCATGGTTTTAAAATCTAATTACAGATCACTCACGGGCCAAAGAATAAGTGATAACAGAAACTAAGACAATACTTAGATTTCAACCAAAATGAAAATATTACACATCAAAACATGGAATGTGGCCAAACGAGTGCCACGAGAGAGGATGACAGCCTGGAACGTTTATACTTTTAGAAAACTTGGAGGGTGCCTGGGTGGCTCAATGGGTTGAGCGTCCGACTCTTGGTTTCGGCTCAGGTCATGATCCCAGGGTTGTGGGATCGAGTCCCGCATCGGGCTCCACACCCGCGTGAGATTCTCTCTCTCCCAGAGCGCCTGGGTGGCTCAGTCGGTTAAGCGACCGATTTCGGCTCAGGTGGTGATCTCACGTCTCGTGGGTTCGAGCCCCGTGTAGAGCTCTGTGCTGACGGCTCAGAGCCTGGAGCCTGCTTCGGATTCTGTGTCTCCCTCTCTCTCTGCCCCTCCTCCGCTCACAATCCCTCCCTCTCTCTCTCTCTCAAAAATAAATAAATACTAAAAAAAAAAAAAAAAAAGATTCTCTCTCTCTGCTCGTCCCCCACGCACGTGCATTCTCTCTCTCTCTCTCTCTGATAATTTAAAAATTAAATTAAAAAAAATAAAAGTCAAACATTAATCAGCAAGGGGCCCGACATACGGCTGGGACACTGATAGAGGCAGGCCAGCGCTCTGAGCGCTTTCTCTCCCGGCATGAACCCTTTTATGCACGGCGAGCGAAGAGCTGTGCCTGAAGGCCTTCTCACACTGACTGCACGCGTAGGGCCTCCCTGCGGTGTGGGTCCTCACGTGCACGATGAGGTGTGAAGACTGACCAAAGGCGCGCCCGCACTCCTGGCACGCGTAGGGCTTCTTGCCCGTGTGGGTCCTCGCGTGTTTCCGGAGGGACGAAGGTTCGCTGAAGGCACGCCCGCACTCCGGGCACGCGTAGGGCTTCTCTCCGGTGTGGGTTCGCATGTGACTCTTGAGGGTCGAGAGGCGACTCAGCACCTGGCCGCACGTAGCGCACTCGTACAGCTTCTCCCCGGTGTGTATCCTCTTGTGCACGTTCAGGTGCGTGCTCGTCCGGAAGGGCTTCCCGCACTGGCTGCATTCGTACGGCTTCTCCCGGGTGTGCGTTCGCAGGTGCGTCTTCAGCGACGAGTGCTCCCTGAAGGCTTTCCCACACTGACTGCACCCGAAGGGCTTCTCGCCGGTGTGAGTCCTCACGTGGCTCCGCAGGGAGGATGGCTGGTTGAAGGCCTTCCCACAGTCCTTACATGCGTAGGGCTTCTCGCCCGTGTGGTTTCTCTGGTGCAAAATCAGGTTGAAGTTCCTGGTGAAGGTTTTCCCACACTGGGCACATTCGAAGGGCTTCTCTCCGGTGTGAGTCCTCAGGTGACGCCGCAGATTCGAGGAGTACTTGAAGGTCTGCCGACACTCCTGACACTCAAAGCACTTCTCCGCGGTGTGGGTCTTCTCGTGCCTGATCAGGTCGGAGCTGTATCTGAAGGACTTCTCACACTGGCGACACGCGAAGGTTCTGTCCCCACGGCGGATCTTCTCAGGCGCGAGGAGCCGAGCGGGCTGGAAGAAGGATCCTCCGCTCTCTGGGCATTCGCAGGGGTCGCCTCCAGCACGAACGCTCTGGTACTGGAAAAGCGGTCGGACGCCGGGCGAGGGTTTTCCGAGTTCACTACGTTCGTAGAGGTTTTCTCCCGTCTGAGGCCGCCCCTGTCAATGGAGGAAAATATGAAGACCTGAGGCTTTATTACGTTCACATTCTCCCCCGGGGGGGCAACTGGGCGTAGGGGAAAGGTATCGACAGCCGAGGCGTAGATGCCTTTTAGTATCTACTGTCTTAGTGAGTCTGGACCATTTCCGCCCCGAGCCCCTTCAAGGGGATGCTGCCCACAAAGCACTGTCACTGTCTTTACTTTCATGAGGCCTCTCAGATGCAGAGTTTTGCCGAGTTAAAGCCACACGGAGCCTTAAACACTTGGTACCTGTTCACTGGTGCAAGCGGTTGCCTGTGGGAACTCTGCGAAGACACATGCCTTAATCTACACGTAGAGTTTTCCCCAATTCGTGACTTTCACAGACTCTCTCCCAGGACACCGTGTTCTCCTGGGTGAGCACCACTCACCTTGAATCAATCTCTCTCTCTCTCTCTCTCTGGCCTCGTGCTGTTTTCTTTTCTTTCTTTCTTTCTTTCTTTCTTTCTTTCTTTCTTTCTTTCCTTTCTTTCTTTCTTAAGATTGATTTATTTGGGGTGCCCAGGGGGTTCAGTCAGTTAAGCGTCCGACTTCGGCTCCGGTCATGATCTCCCAGTTTGGGAGTTCAAGACCCGCATCAGGCTCTGTGCTGACGGCTCAGAGCCTGGAGCCTGCTTCAGATTCTGTGTCTCCCTCTCTCTCTGTCCCTTCCCTGCTCGTGCTCTGTCTCTCAATAATAAATAAACATTTTTAAAAAAATTTTTTTTAAAAAAAGATTGATTTATTTAAGAAATCTCTACACCCGCGGGGCGCCTGGGTGGCGCAGTCGGTTAAGCGTCCGACTTCAGCCAGGTCACGATCTCGCGGTCCGTGAGTTTGAGCCCCGCGTCGGGCTCTGGGCTGATGGCTCGGAGCCTGGAGCCTGTTTCCGATTCTGTGTCTCCCTCTCTCTCTGCCCCTCCCCCGTTCATGCTCTGTCTCTCTCTGTCCCAAAAATAAAAATAAAAAACGTTGAAAAAAAAAAATTTAAAAAAAAGAAATCTCTACACCCAACATGGGGCTCAAACTCACCGCCCCGAGGTCAAGAGTCGGAGGCTCCTCCGAATGAGCCAGCCAGGCAGCCCTGCTTTTCTAACCTGCAGCAACCCCAGACTCGTGCTACAACAGAACCGAGAATGCTCCTTGGGTGCCTTACCCTTTCCATGTCAACGGAAATCTCTGCAAAAATATCTTGGTTAGGAATTGAACCTTGGGGTGGAAGCGAAGGTTCTGAAATGGACAAGGAAGGAAAAGGTAAGTGCACAGGGAAAACTGTACAAACAGGGCAACCAAAAGAATAAGCAGGGCATGTGGGGTTTTGTTTTTTTTTTTTAATACTGATTCTAACTACGGGAAGAAACTGGGAAGGGGAGGGATATATCAGAGTGTCCAGGAAATGTTAAGGCATCTGGCTCTGTAAGGAGCTATGTAACCACAGCAACAAGGATTAGAAATGGTAGATAAGTTACTGAGAAAGGAGCCTGTGAAGGTTGAGGCCAAAATTGAGAGAAAGTGTTAGCAAGAACACACGGGGGGCACATGCACACGCTATGTCCGCAGAAAACACACACAGGATAAAACAGACACATGGAGGTGACCAAGGTGACGAGGAGGCGGGACAAATCATCCTGTGAAACCAGAGTAAAGTATTCGGGATAAAAAGGAAAGGCGGTGGCATCCAGTAGAGCGGCTTCGTCAAGGTCACTGAAAGCGTCACCTGGACAGCTTCCCGGGAAGACTCTTCTCTCCGTCGGCCACCACTCTTCTCCTTGCTCCAAATGGGAAAACGAACTGAATTTGCTGAGCTGATCTCCTGCTCGTGGGGAAATACGCAGGGCGTGAGCTGTGCCTGCCATTAAACTGGGGCCCGTATCCTGACGTCTTTAGGGGGCACCGGAGATGGGAAGAACAAAACGAGCACCCCTAAATTCCGATGGGCACAGTCGGGCCCTTCCACTAAGGGGCCAAAGTACAAGCTCTCACTGGGTCCCAAAGGATAATGGGATTCTCCAGTCCCCAAAACCCAGGGCCTGACTCAGAGAGGCACTAGAAAAGCCCAGACACTTTTAACCGTGGAGAAACAGAAAGCAGCAGAGAGACCTCCATTGCCACAGGGAAGCTGCTAGACCGTAAGCACCGTGAGGGCAGGATTTCTCTTTTTTCACCTCTCGATTTCCCAAACCGGCACAATTCCGGGAACCCGTAAGGGCTGCATGGGTATGTGGGTGAAGCCACGGGGCTGGCCTTACCCACAGAGGCCAGGTTCCTATAGTTCTCCAGCATCACATCTCTGTACAGGCTTCTCTGGGCAGAGTCTAGAAACATCCATTCTTCCGGAGTGAACAACACAGCCACATCCTCGAAGGTGACTGGTTCCTGAAACACACACCCGTCCCGGCTCAGCCAGGGGGCACCCCCACCAGTACCCAAGAGGCTGGTGAGGGGCCGGCCTGGGGAAGGAAGACCGTGCAGAGGATTGTCACACGGGGCCCTGAGGTCTCTCGGAGGCTGCCCCTTGGCTCAGGCCCCAGAACTAGAACTCTCCTCCACCTGCACATTTGTCCCCGAGGGACAGCATCCAGAGGTGTGGCATCGAAGGACTTAGCTACCAGCTGGGAAGCCACCGCAGTTTTATTCCCCTCCGGCTCCAGGGTCCCACAGGCCCAAGCACGTGGCAGACAAGAGAGAAACACGTGGTAAATGACCGCTGTCTGTCCCGGGAAACCGTGAGGACTAGCGAACAAGGACAGCTCACAACCTTGCTGTTTTCCCTCCTGGTGCCCAGTAGAACCAGGCACTCCTCGGCTAGGGAAGGTCTGAACGAAGGGGCGGGATCGCCACCTGGGCTGCCCCCACATCCCTCCCCGCCCCCATTCTGCCACTTTAAGAGGCCCAGGGCCTAGGAGCCTGGACACCAGCCCTGTGGGGGCGAGAAGCTCCAGGCCAAGGGAGGAGAATCAGGGCCTGAGCAACAGGGGTTTCCTACTCACCTGCGGACAGCTGAGCAGCATCCCAGGAGCCACAGACTCCCCCTCTGTGTTCTCCTTCCGGAGCCAGGCGGGGTCCTGGGCAAGCAGAGCTACAGGAGAGGGCAGCCAGGAGGCCCAGTGAGCACACCCACAGGACCCCCGGGCTGCCTGCCCCAAAACGGTGAAGTGACCACAGGTGCACACACGTATGCACACGCACGTACAACACACACACACACACACACACTTGCGTGCTTAGGCACACGTGCACACACACGAGGACACACACGTGCATGCATTCACACACGCATGCACGGAGACACGGATGCACAGACACACACGGACGAGTACACACGCACAGAAACAGACAGACACACGGACACACGTGCAAACACGCACATATATGCACATGTTGCTTCCGTTCCAAATCTCTGGAGTTATACAGTCCCAAGTCGACAGACCCTGGGGTTTCTGGGGCACCCCCACTGCCCCTTGATTCGGCCCTGGGTCAGCATTCCCTCCCAAGCTGCTCAGCTCCTTCCTCTGCCCCACTCTGCAGGGCCAGGGGCAGCCCAGGACTTAGCACAAGCAGGGGCCAGAGAAGTGGCCACCACCCCAGGGGTCTGCCTGCGAGAAGGAAGGATCTCCCCTTCCTGCCTTCAAATCCACCACACCCCTCCATCCGCCCGGGGCCCGTGACAGGTGAGCGAGTGACCTCCCCCACCATCCCTTGTCTCCCTACATGCTCACCTCCCCCTGCCACGGGACCTTTCCCCCTGGGAACTAACCCTGAACTGAAAAATAAAGCATATCATGCAAATAAAGAAAATTAATTGCATCTAATCATTAAAAAAAACAAAACAAAGAACCCTGACCCACGTCTAATCTCTGACCCCATGTATGCCTTTCCTGGGGCTGCTGTAACCAAGCACTGCCAACTGAGAGGCTCAAAACCCCAGATACATCTTCTGTCTCAGCTCCGGAGGCCACAAGTCCAAGACCAAGGTGTCGGCAGGGCTTCACTCCCTCTGAGACTCTGGACAGAATCCCCCCTCGCCTCCTCCTGGCTTCTGGCGGCGACTGTCCAGAATCCTGGGTGCTCCTTGGCCTGCAGCTGCGTCCCTCCGATCTATGCACCTGTCATCACATGGCCGTCCTCTCCTGAGTGTCCCTGTCTGCACCTGGTGTTTTCTCCTTAAAAGGACACCAGTCACTCTGGGCCCCCGCATCACGACCTCATCTTAACCTGCAGCTGCACAGACCCTATTTCCAAGTAAGGTCCCAGTCCCGGTCACGGGTACCGGCGGTAAGGACTTCAGTGGATCTTTTGGGGGGGCACCGCAATTTAAGCCACAATACTCTGCTTTTCCCTCTACATAATGCATAATGTTTTTGCTTCCCCGCCGTGGGCAACCAATCCTCTGTGTCCCTTTCCTCACCTCCCGCTCACTCATGATCACAAGGACAGGCACCGCACTCGGACCACCAGCAACCCCCATCTGCGGTGGGGATCCAGTCGGGTGTTCGGCCCTCCATCCTTCCACACTGAAGCCCACCACCCCGGGGGCTTCAGTGACCATGCCCCCAGCCTCCTCTATACAAGACCCTCCTCCGTCCCTCACGCGACTGTGACCCCGGTCCTCACTCCCCTTAGCCTCTGCCTCAGCAGGCAGCCTCACGACCTGACCAGGCCCAGACCCCGGGCTGACTCTCCCCCCTCAACTCCAGACCCACCTCCACACCATCAGCTCATGTCCCCACTCATCTGTCCTGGGGACTCAGTGAGCTGGGGGGTGGGACTACTGTCCCCCTCTTCCCCCCCTCCCCCCCACCACAAGCAGAGGATTGCCATCAAGCCTTGAACTTGCCCTTCTGGGTTTGGAGCTTGCTTGGGACCCATGATCTCTTCTTTCTCTCCCTTTGGGAGAGGGAACGAGCGCCCGGTACCTGTCCCACCACTGCATTATGGGAGCAGAGGACTTGTTTCCTCGGTTCACAGGTTCACAGATGAAGAATTTTGCCCCCGGGACGGACCACACCCTGAATCTCACCCATGCCTGATTTGGATGATTCATACGAGGACACAAGGACTCTTCTGAGCTGATGAGATTTGGGACTTGGGAGTCGATGCTGAAGTGGGTGTCAAGATCATCTGAGTGTACTTGGTATCTGGGGAGGACATGAATTTGGTTGGGGGGGTACAGAGGGCAGACCGTCATGGGTTGAATTGCGCCCCCGCCCCGAGCTATGTTGTCGTAACCTCCCCACGTCAAAACGTGACCTTACTTGGGAAGAGGGTCTTGGCAGGTGTGATTAGCTAAGACGAAGTCACAGTGGAGTCGGGGGGGCCCCAAACCCAAGATGACTGGTGTCCTAAGAGGAGGAAAGACAGAAGCAGGGACACACGAGGGGAGAAGGACACGTGACGATGCAGGCCGAGACCGGAGCCATGTAACTTCAGGCCAAGGGACTGCCAGCCACCACCGGATGCCAGGAAGGAGCCTCCCTCCAGGCCTCGCAGGCAGCACGGCCCCACCAGCACCCTGATCTCAGACTTCTGGCCTCCAGAACCGCGAGACGTGAATTTCTGTTGTCTCGTGCCCTCCCTCCCCAAAATATGTGCTCATCGCCTGATTCTCAAAGCCTGTTCTCTTTCCAGTGCCCCTGATCTCAGGAAGTGATATCCACGCCTCTCACCCCTCCCTGACGCTCTCCAGACCCCAACAAGTCACCCAAAAAAAGAAAATCGTGCCGCCATCTCTACAGGGAGCACCCCCCCCCCCGCCCTCCCCTTCCTCCTACCCCTGTCCTCACTGTGGCTAATGCCACATCAGGCCTTTCCTTTCTGAGTCCACTGAAAGGTCACTCCCTCAGAGCACCTCCCCCTCCCCAGTGTCCTTCCTTTCTCTAGAAGGACCGTCCCCCTTTCCTCATAGCCCTCACCTATTTGTACCACGTGGTTATCTGCTGCCTTAGGTGTGTATTTTCTGCCACCTTCGTGAGATTGGAAGCTTCGCGAAAACAAGCCTGGGCCCCTCTCCTTTCACCGCCCCCCGCCCCACTTGGTACAGGAATGCTCCAGATTGTCTGGTAAGTGAAAGTATACGGGACTCAGCAAATTATCTCAACTCAACCTCACGCACAGGCCTTAAATCACTCCGCGATTCCCTACCGTGTAGACCAGAGCTAACCCCACAGGCCTGACTGGCGGCCCCTGGGAACATGGATCTTGAGAGGGTTCCCAGCACCTTAACTGGTAAGAGGGGCTCACCCTGCTTAAATTCCTTCTACGAACACTGGGGTTTGTGCCGAACGCCTGCTTTCCTTCCAGGAGGCTGGGACATGCTGACCAGAGTCAGGTGCACGCCTGGCTTAAGAGTACTTCAAGGCAGAGTCAAGGGTGCCTGTGTGACCAGCCCCGAGTGAAAACCTGCGCTCTGAGCCTCTACTGAGCTCCCCTGGTAGACATCACCTCACGTGTGTTGTCACGGCTGGCTGCAGGGGGTATTAAGCACATCCTGTGTGACTCCACTGGGAGAGGATTCCGGAAGCTCGGGCCTGGACTCCTCCAGACTTCACCTCATGCGCCACAGGACTCAGCTCTGTGTCCCTTCGCTGTGATAAATCACCACCTTGAGCACGACTGCAGGCCGAGGCCTGGGTTTCCTAGCGAATGGCCACGACCGGGTACGGTCTCAGGAACCCCGCCACACCCACTCCGCACTCACCTGGGGCCTAGGCCACGACCACTCTGTTCCTCACTGCCTCCACGCACCCCCCCCCACCCTCCCTGAGGCCCTGCCAACCCCCAGGTGCTGAAGGGTTCTGCTAAAACCACAGATGCACAGCACTGCTCACCCAAACACATCCCTGGCTCCCAGCAGCCTAAGAACACAGGCCAGGATTCATGCTTCCAGGCCTGAATGTTCCAGAGCCCAACCCTCCCCTTCCCTCTGCTCCCTTTGCACAGCCTTCCGTGGGCCCCTGGGCACTCCAGCCTCTCTGCCCCCCAAGGAATTTTCCAGATGCCATTTCTAGGCCTGAAATCCTCCCCCCCCCAAACCTTCTCCAAACAGCCCAACATCTTGCCAACCTAAATGATACAGTAATCGTGCATCACGGTCTAAGCCAATACTCGTCCCCCAAGGGACACATGGCAGTCTGGTATCTTGGTCAGATCTGCTACATAACAAGATACCACAGACAGGGGGGCTGAAACAGTAGAAATTTATTTCCGGGGCACCTCGGTGGCTCAGTCATTTACGTGTCTGACTCTTGATTTTGGCTTAGGTCATGGTCTTGAAGTTCATGAGTTTGAGCCCTGCATTGGACTCTACAATGACAGTGCTTGGGATTCCCTCTCTATGTCTCTTTCTCTCTCTCCTGCCCCTCCTATGCACTCTCTCAAAATAAATAAACTTTAAAAAAAAATTACTGGGGCGCCTGGGCGGCTCAGTCGGTTGAGTGCCCGACTTCAGCTCAGGTCATGATCTTGTAGTTCACGGGTTTGAGCCCGCGTCGGGCTCTGTGCTGACAGCTCAGAGCCTGGAGCCTGCTTGGGATTCTGTGTCTCCCTCTCTCTCTCTGCCCCTCCCCTGCTCGTGCTCTGTCTCTCTCTCTCTCTCTCAAAAATAAATAAAAACATTTAAAAAATTTAAAAAAAAAATACTTCCTCCCAGTTCTGGAGGCTGGGTGCCAGCATGGTCAGGTTCTGGTGAGAGCTCTTTCTGGCTTGTACACAACTGCCTTCTCACTGTGTCCTCACACAGCAGAGAATGTGGTGTCTCTCCCTCTTCCTATAAGGACACCAGTTCTATGGGATTGGAGCTTAACCCTTACGACCTCAACTAATCTTAGCCACCTCCTTAAAGGCCCAGCCTCCAACGCTGTCAGATGGAAGGTTAGGACCTCAGCGTATGATCTTGGGGGGCAGAGGCAGGGACCAGTCACAGCTTCTGGAGACATTTTCGGCTGTCACGACTAGGACCTGTTATGGCCTTGTGCCCCTCCAAAACTTCAGCTACCCAGCACCTCAGAATATAACCGTATCCGGACATGAGGTCTAATCAAACTAAAATGAGGCCAGTTGGGTGAGCCCTAATCCACTCTGACTGGTGTCCTTGTAAGAACAAAACTTGAACACAGACACATACAAAGAGAAAACTCAAGACAACCATCTACAAGCCAAGGAGAGATGCCCAGAACAGATCACAGCCCTTAGATCTCGGACTTCTGGCCCCCAGAGCCGTGAGAAAAACAAATGTCTCTTCTTTGAGCTGCTCAGTCTGTGGCCCTTTGTGTTATGGCGGCTCTGGCTGGCTAACGCAGGACATGCTACTGGCATCTAGTGGGTGGAGGCCCCACAACACATAGAAAGCGCCCCCCGCCCCCCAAGGAGAATGATCTGGTCCCGTGTCGCCAGTGCCGCAGGTGAGAACCCATGGTCTGACTTCAAATTTCCCGAAACTCCTCTCTGCCTTCGAGATAAAGTCCTTGTGTTACATGCCTCCATCATATTCTGGTCTTCACTGAAACATCTGACTGCCCAGGCAGACTGTGAGCTCCACAGGGGAGGGGTCAATGTCTTGTTTGAGATTCTCTCGCAGGGCCCATCTCACCACAGGGTGGCCAACTAGAGCACTTCAAGAGTCCTTCAAGAGCATGGAGTATTCCAAGTGTTTCAAGAGTCCTTCAAGTACAGGGTGATCTAAGCACTTTAAGAGCACTTCAAGGGGGCGCCTGGGTGGCTCAGTCAGTTAAGTGTCTGACTTCGGCTCTGATCATGATCTCACAGCTTGTGAGTTCGAGCCCCGTGTCGGGCTCTGTGCTGACAGCTCGGAGCCTGGAGCCTGCTTCGGATTCTGGGTCTCCCTCTCTCTCTGCCCGCCCCCTGCTCGCACTCTTGTCTCTGTCTCTGTCTCTCTCTCAAAAATAAACATTAAAAAAAAAATTTTAAGAGTACTTCAAAGGCATGAGGTACTCTAAGTATCTAAGAGTACTTCAAGGCAGGGGCGCCTGGGTGGCTCAGTCAGTTAAGCGTCCGACTTCGGCTCAGGTCACGATCTCACAGTTTGTGAGTTCAAGCCCCACGTCGGGCTCTGTGCTGACAGCTCGGAGCTTGGAGCCTGCTTCAAATTCTGTGTCTCCCTCTCTCTCTATCCCTCCCCCGACTAGTGCTCTGTCTCTCTCTCTCAAAATTAAATAAATGTATAAAAAAAAATTTTTTTTTAAAAAGGCATGATGGAAGGAAGCAAATCCCTTGAAATTAAAGCTAAGATATCATTTGTCCTCCGGAATTAATTCCACCCCCCCTCCCCCCCCACTCCTCAGGACATGCGGCCTGTTTCAACCTCATTTTTTATAAGCTCAGTTAAAACATATTCAATTTAGAGTAAATTTGACTGTCAATTCAGCACCAACATAATTGTGGAGTGAAGAATTCAACCTTGCCCAGAAAGAGGTCTGGACTTAGCCACAGGTGAATGGAGTCTACTCTTTCTGAACAAAAAGACCAAAGACCAAAAAAAAACAAAAAACAAAAAACAAAAAACAACAACACACAGAAAGAATCCCAGCTCACGATCCTGAGAAAGTGCCTTTCCCCTTGAATACGTAAAGAATGGTGACATGATTTTATGGATCCTCCTTAAGGGGCAAGGAAATGCCTGCTGTCCCAGGAAACGAAGGCGGGAGATCCAAGTTCCCAGACACAGCACAGCACATGGGAGGCCATCGGGCTGCCATTTCCAGCCAGTGCTCACTCACCAGAAGCCCCAGCCATTCTCAGCTCAGGGAGACTCAGTGCAGGCACCGGCACAGCCACCCTCTGAATCTGCGCGGCCGCCTTCCGCCCCTAGACACAGTGACAGGGACAGATTAGGGTCACACGGTCGATGGAATCTGCTCACAGCCACTCGCCCTGACTGAATTTGCAAGACTGACCCTGCTCCAAGCCACACGATGGTAAAATTGGGACAATGCCCAATTTAGCCTGTCCAGACCAATCCAATTCATGAGTACAACACTCAACCCTGTGGTAGAATTTCAACTTCAAAATGGGATGGAGGGGGGGCCGCCTTGGGGGAGTTGCCTCCAGCAGCAGGGGAAACGCTGGAGCAAAGGGCGTAGATGACCAGCAGGCTGGGGGGGGGGGGGGGGGGATGATGTGGAGGTGGGCCTGGACACGCGAGGAATAGTTAGTAAGTTATTCTCGGAAGGCAGCCCTGTTGTGAGAGAAAGGATCTGAACTCTCCTCCACTGGTGGCTGCTTCCCCAGGAAAGGTGTCTCATCTGACTTGTATGTCTAAGGGATGTCTCTAGACTCTGTGTCCAAGGTGGGGCCCAGTGGGAACAGGGGCCTGTAGGGAGCAGTTCCAGGGGCCCCCGAGAACTAACAGTGGCTCTGGGCAGGGTGGTGGCAGTGGGGACAGCAGGAGCAGTTAGAGATAAGTTACGTTTGGCAGGGAGGGGACTCCCAGGACTTACTGGTGGATGGAAAGAAAATGTGGCAGGTGTCTCAGGACAGGCGAGGGGCCTGGGCAGGTGGGGGCAGCCCTTCTCCCCGGGGAGAAGAATCAAAGCACGCCTTAAAGTGTCCTTCTCTGATCCTCTCTCCACCTTAGGCTGGAAACACAGGACCCTGGGCCAAGAGCTCGGTCACCAGCCTGGGCTCTCCACCCAGCCCTGGGATCACACGATCACTCATTCCTATAGGCTTCACGGTCATGGACAGGGTGGGAGTGAAAGTGGAAGGAATGGAGGAAGAAAGGCTGGGCCAGGGGAGGCAGGGCCAAGGCCCTGGGTGCTTGCTCCTCCTGGAGGCCTGCTCTGGGCCACCACCACCCTGGGGACACAGGAACGCCAGGACCCATTCGGTAGTTCCTACCAGGGAGCTGAGCCTGGGCCCCCAGCCTGTCCCCAGTTTCCAAGAGTTGGTCCTAGATTCCTCCCTCTCCCCCCGCGACCCCATCTGCAGAAGTCTCAAGGCCCAGGCCTTTCTGGCTGGGGCTGGGCCCTCCCTCGCAGCAAACCTCCTCCCAGGCTTACTACATATCCAGAAGACCAAGGTGACAGCCAGAGAGATAGCTGGTCCTCTGGAATCGAAGGTGTCTCTCTGTCTCCAATTGTGGGCCTGATGTGCATCCTCAGGTCTGGCCCCGGCCCCTAGGAGAAGGCAAGGAGGGGACGGAGCAGGACAAAGGCGGCACTGAGTGTGTTCTGGGCCCGAGGGACCCTCAGTTTGGGGGCAGTGCTGTGAGAAGTCAGGCGTGCAGGTCTGGCAGCTTCAGATCCGGTGACTCCCCCTATTCCACCAGCCACCAAGGGTCTCAAGGAACAATCATGCCACAGACGCTGAGGTGGACCCGACCCTTTCTGGTTCTGGGGTGGGGGACCCGACTGCAGGTCAGGCCACGGGCCCTCAGAGACACTGCAACGTGCTTCACTCAAGGAAGGCTGGGAGCCCTTAGCTCTGAATAGGAACGTTGTTCGGTGTTTTCTTAGCCTGTGTTTGTCTATTTGACATCCATCAGTCGCGGGGCCTACCTACAGGCCACAGTTGGGTTACATCTGCCCTGCCATCCAGAGCCCGTCCTCTGAACGCTGCCCTTCTCCAGCGCTCACACAAGCTAACATCCCCGTGCCCTGAAACAGCATGGAGGAGACACGGCACGGGGGAGGGCGGCTGGGACGGAAGAAGGGCTGAGCCCGGAGACACCCCTTCCGCAGCCTCCTCTTGGGACTCTTCTGCAAGCAGTCCCCAGCTCTCTCGTGCCCTCCCCTGGCCCATCTAGTCATGACGGGGAGGCCTCAGGGCCGCCATGTGGGCCTCAGTCGTCGGGACAAGGCCCACTGAAGCCCGGAAGGACGAGCCCAATAGTCAGTGCCTTCAGCCGCGTGGCAGGATGTGTGACCCTGGGCAGCAGGTCCCGGTGGCTACCTCTGCACCTCTGCAGCAGGCCTGGATTGGACTCCCAGCTCCAAACGTGGCCGTACCACTTACGGGCTACGTGTCTTCATGACGAACCACTCAACTTCTGCACGTGCATGTCCGAGTGGCCCTCCTCTCCCCGCTCAGAACGTTCTGCGACCGCCTGCTTCCTGGGGCTCGATGCAGCAGAAGCCCCTCCTCTCCCACACTCGGTGCTCGCTTCTGAGCTGAAGGTAGAGCTCTGCGGAAGGTGCTGGAACCCCGTACTAAGAGGAAAGAGCCCACAGAAACTGGAGAGGACAGATGTGGGCCATCCTCGCTCCCTCCCTCACAGGGTCCATCTGCTCGGCGGGGCAGGGGGGCAGTGAAAGCCTGGGGTACCCGTGTTCATTCCTTCACTGCACAAGCATTAATCCAGGGCTCTGCAACGATGCACAGAATGTTCTGCATGGGGTTACCACAACGATCCTGCCAGATGAGGCCCCTGCAAGCTGGCAGCTCCAGTAAGATATTTTCGCATATTTTCAGGGCCTCAAAAGCAACACGCCCTTTCCCAAGCAGCTACTGGAGGACATTCTCCACCTAAACAAAAAGGTGAACCAACGGTGAGGAGGACCTGGGCAGGGAAGGGGGGGTGGTCTCAGCTGCTCTGGGGTCTGATGCGAACCGTGCAGGGCTGAGGGTTTCCACTGCCCTGCAGCCCACACCAGGCTGTGCAGGGTCGAGGCTCTGCACGCTCAGAGCAAAGGAATGAAACAGGTCTCTACCACCCAGGCCACGCCACCCCCTCCACTGAGCCAGCGTCTCTGACGCTGTGAGACTGACACCAGCCATGACAGAGGTGGAGGGGCTCAGACTGAGGGAGTCCAGAGATCTCACTGACTCTGGCACAAACGGGCCCAGGCTTGGGTGGGGGTGGGGGTGGGGGTGGGGGGGACTGGGCTCTGCATGTCCCTCTATCCAAACCTGAACCCTAACCTTTGAAATCCCCAAAAGTCTGGGGACTCAAACCTTGGAAATTCCTGTAGTTCGGAGAGGCAGGAAGTCAGGGCCAAAGTGGGGGGTCAGGGGGCCCGATGTGTGTTCCCTGGTGCACTGGGGCGCGCCAGCCGGCTCTGAAGGCTTTTCCAAGCTTTGACAAGGGCTGATTTCCAGCGTGGGATCTCGACGTGTCCCCTAAGTGGGGAGCGATCCACGAGAGCGCTCTCACATCCTTTACATAAGTCAGGGTAGCTGTCCCCCAGGGCTGTCTCAGTCAGGTCCAGGTTAGAGTTCCTCCTGAAGGCGCTCAGGCTGTGGCCGAATCCGCTCTCCGGGCAGAGTCTGCTCCTGGCAGCGGGTGAGCGATGAGGGCAACCTTGCTGACACCCGTGAAGCGCCCAGGGCTGCTCCCCTCCCCGCCGAGGCACATTTGCAGCGTGCTCAGACGTGCGCCTCGCTCAGGTGGCTGCAGGCTCCAGGGCAGTGCGGGCTCTCTCCCGTTCCCGACTTCTTGGGGCTTCTCCAGCAGGCAGAAGTTTCCCGTGACTGTTGAGGAGCAAAGCGCACTGCACACGACCGATGTCTGACTCCCTCTAACGGACGTGTTGACTCAGGGGAACCTTCCGGGAAGAAAGGGTCTCGAGGGACAGGCAGGGCTTGTCCAAATTCACGAGCCATGGGCACCCGTTTCACACCACGCGGGAATGTCCTTGAGGAAGTGCCCCCCCACGGCCCCCTGGCCCTGCAATCCACATACTCCTCACCTTCT
Source organism: Neofelis nebulosa (assembly GCF_028018385.1). Classification (NCBI taxonomy): domain Eukaryota; kingdom Metazoa; phylum Chordata; class Mammalia; order Carnivora; family Felidae; genus Neofelis; species Neofelis nebulosa. The sequence continues at coordinate 159,714,390 of NC_080785.1, forward strand.
CCCGAGAGGGGGAACAAGGACAAGCCCCCGGGAATCTTACCATGTGCAAACCCGGGGATGAATTTCCCTCCAAAATATCCTGCACGGGAGGAGACACTTGGGATTTGAGTCGAGAGTCCCAGTCTAAAATAAATTGGGGGGTAAAAAAAAGTTAAGTTCTTTCAGAAACAAATAGGGGTATGAAACTGACCAAAATATACACTTGTGTACTTATTTATTTATTCGCTGTTTTAAAATACTGTTTTTGAAGTATTGACTCTCAACTGGGGACAATACTGAAAGGGAAGAAGCCATCAGTGAGCAAAGGGAGGCTCTTGAGGACTATGGGCGTGTGACGAACTTGGCAGCGACCAGGGCGGGGGGCCGGGATGAGAGGCTGTTTCCCATGGAGACGGAGACAGATGTCGCCAGTAAGACAGCATATTATCACAGAAACAAGTAGCAAGCAATTAGACAAAGAACACACCAGAAATGTTCAATTTAAAGAGGAACCGGAGGGGCGCCTGGGTGGTTCAGTCAGTTACGCGTCCGGCTCTTGATTTGGGCTCAGATCGTGATCTCACAGTCGTGGGATCGAGCCCCGCATCTGGCTCTGCACTGGCAGTGTGGAGCCTGTTTGGGATTCTCTCCCTCTCTCTGCCCCTCCCCTGCTCATGCTCTCTCCCTCTCTCTCAAAATAAATAAACAATAACAAAAAAAAAAAAAAGGGATTGGACAGTAAGTGTGGGTATAATGTGGAGAAGTCAGAACTCTCCACCACCACTGGTGGGAATGTAAAATGGTGCGTGCACCTGTCCGAGGGAGCAGTTTGGTGTTCCTCAAAAAGTTAAGTATACGGGGCGCTTGGATGGCTCAGTCGGTTAGGCGTCCAACTTCCGCTCAGGTCACGATCTCACAGTCTGTGAGTTCGAGCCCCGCGTCGGGCTCTGTGCTGACAGCTCGGAGCCTGGAGCCTGCTTCGGATCCTGTGTCTCCCTCTCTCTGTCCTTCCCCAGCTTGTGCTCTCTCTCTCCCTCTCTCAAAAATAAGTAAACATTTTAAAAAGATTAAAAAAAAAGAAAGTTAAGTCAATGACCCGGCCACTCCACTCCTAAGTATCAACCAAACAGAACTGGAAACATAAAATCTGGTACGTGAATGTTCACAACACTACTCACAAGAGCTAAAAAAGTGAAAACAAACCAAATGCCCATCAGCAGATGACAGGACAAACAAAACGTGGTCTACCCGTACAACGGAACAGGACTCAGCAGTAAAAAGGAACAAGGCTGTGACACATGCTACGTGTGGACGAACATGGAAAACATCACACTAGGGAAAGAAGACAGAGACCAAAGGCCACATTTACGTGATCCTTTTTGTACAAAACATCCAGAACAGGCAAATCCAGAGACAGAAAGCAGATGGAGGTGGCGGGGGGCGGGGAGGGGGGGGCGGATACTGGTGATGGCTGCACGTTATGAGTATACTAAAAACCACTGAACTGCATACACTTTAAAAGGGTGAATTTTATGGTTTGTGAGTATTTCCACTTAAAAAACTAAAAGAGAGAGATTCAAACAGATCTTTTTCTGAGACCAAAGACAGGTAGGAGAGGAAGGCCAGCAGAAGAGAAGGAACACTGAAGGAGCTCACTAGAGAAACGTCACCCCAAAGAGCCTCGTTCCCCCTTGGGCCTCTGAAACGCTCTCAAGCTGACACTTCCCAGCACGCCGCCGCCCCCCAACCCGGCAGGCACCGCACACACACTCACCCACACCCACGGGGCCCTCAGCTCTGCCCCTGGCCCCAGCTGGGAGCCCAGACTGGGTTTGCGTGGTGGAGTCCCCGCTCCTGGACAAAGATGCCCGTGCTCAGAGAGGGAGCAAGGGTTGGCAGTGGGCTTCAGCTCCTGGCAGTGAGCGACCACCACGGGTAGCAAAGTGATCACGCCCCATTTCCAATGAACTCAGAGAAGCTCTTTCACAAGGCCCCAAACCGCAAATACCCTCCTCTCTGCGCCATGGGGATGAAGCCCTGAAGCCCAAGTCCAAGCTCAGTGAGACCCATGCGGTTCTGACTATGGGGAGAATGGATGCACTGCCATGGATGAGGCTGTTATCCTGCAGAAACCCACAAACCTTCCTTGGTCGCGTAGCCGACCCTTAAGAAGCATTAGGCACCTGCGTATAAGGACCAGCCATGGGGCACCTGGATGGCTCAGTCGGCTGAGCATCTGACTCTTGCCTTTGGCTCGGGTCATGGTATCGCCGTTTGTGGGCTCGAGCCCTGCATCGGGCTCTGTGCTGACAGCTCAGAGCCTGCTTAGGATTCTTTCTCCCGCTCTCTCTGCCCTTCCCCTGCTTGCTCTCTCTCTCTCTCAAAATAAATAAAAAATAAACTTGAGAAGAAGAAGAAGAAGAAGAAGAAGAAGAAGAAGAAGAAGAAGAAGAAGGGGAGGAGGAGGAGGAGGAGGAGGAGGAAGGAGGACCAGCCCGATGCCAGCCTTACCCTTGGGGGCCAGAGTCCCGCACTTGTCCAGTATCACGTATCGGCACAGGTTCATCCGCGCACCGTCCAGTAATGCCCACTCCCAGAGGAGCCCCACCGCCACATCCTCAAAGGTGACTGACTCCTACAACAACACACGTATCCTGGCTCAGCAAAACCCACCTGCAGGACAACTGGTTATCACCGGGGAAGGGAGAACGTTCGGGACACTGTCTCCACAGCAGGGCTCCACAAACCCGACCCGCTTCCTGTCTTTTCAAGTTTCACTGGCACGCCGCCATGCCCCATCTGTTTGGCCATCTCCATGGCTCATTTTGTGCCGTACCCACAACAGTGAGTCGTTGCTGTGACCGGGACAGGGATCACATGGCCACCCTAGCAGACATTTCCTCGCTTCTAACATTTGGAGAAATGCCAGAGTGCGGGCTTTGGCTCTCTTCGCCACTTCAGCCGCCAGTGGCTGCAGAGACGATCTCTGGGCTCTAGGGAGAGTTCTTCCTACATTTCTTATTTAAGGCATCAAAAGTTTGGGGCCCATCACATAATTTTCGTGAAATCCCTAGAGCCCCTCCCAAGACTCACATAAGCACTTTGTAATCCTTTTACGAGTTGCTAAAACAGGACTTCCGTTGCGCCTGAGAAACCCAACGGCCTTTTAATTTCAGAATCCTCTAGCTCAGCATGGTCTGGTCGAGCTCTCTGCGATGGTGGGAATGTTCTCTGTCTGTGCTTTCCCAAAGAGCAGCCCCCAGCATGCGTAGCTACTGAGCACTTGAGAAATGTGACTCAGGCCCCTGAGAAACTGACCTTTAATTTTACTGAATTTCAATTAATTTAAATGTATACAGACACGCGTGGTTTGGGGAGGCCTCACAAGGGATGGCTCCAGTGGAGCTCTGCTGCTACCGACTCTAAATGAGCCTCATTCAGGGGCGCCTGGGTGGCTCAGTCGGTTAGGCATCTGGCTTCGGCTCAGGTCGTGATCTCGTGGTTCATGAGTTCGAGCCCCGCATCGGGCTCCGTGCTGACGGCTCAGCGCCTGGAGCCTGCTTTGGATTCCGTGTCTCCCTCTCTCTCTCTGCCCCTCCCCTGCTCATGCTCTGTCTCTCAAAAAAAAATGAATAAACATTTTTTAAAAATTTAAATGAACCGCATTCTGCAGTCCGACTCTGGAGTTCAGCTCAGAGCCCCCGGGGTCACTGTGGGGACCCTCCTCCCGAGCCAGATCCCTCCAGAGGCCAGGCACTGAAAGAGGCCACCAGGTCCCCAGGGGCAAGGCAGAAGGTGCTCCACACTACCCCTCCCGTTTCTTCCTCATTTTGGGGTGGGGAGAGAGGGGACAGGGCCCAGAGGACAGAATTATCCCCCCCTCAACAATTCCAACTCTCCCAGCCCCCTCACCATGACACCAGTGCCAGGATTTAAGGTCTCATTAGGTGTCCTCCCTGCAATAAAAGAAACCAGGGTAAGAGAAAGGGGTCAGGGTGGAAGCAGGGCAGTGAACAGGGGTTTGGCCCAGGTGCTCCCACTTCCGTGGGTCTCCAGCAAGGAGGCCCAGCAAAACCCTTACACGGAATCTTCCCCAATAAGCACCATACTGGGCCCAGACCCACCTTCCAGACCACAGCCCCTGATCATTTCTGGTGGTTCCTCTCATCTAATAAAAGGATTAAAGGGGTGCCTGGGTGGCTCAGTCGGTTGAGCGTCTGACTTCGGCTTGGGTTGTGATCTCGCGGTTCGTGAGTTTGAGCCCCGCATCGGGCTCTGTGTTGACAGCTCTGAGCCTGGAGCCTGCTTCGGATTCTGTCTCCCCCTCTCTCTCCACCCCACCCCTGCTTGTGCTCTGTCTCTCTCTTTCAAAAATGAATAAACATTTAAAAAAATTAATAAAAGGATTCGGGGCACCTCGGTGGCTCAGTCGGTTAAACATCCAACCCTTGACTTCGGCTCAGGTCATGATCTCAGGGCGAGATTGAGCCCCACGTCCAGCGCTCTTCACTGACAGTGTGGAGCCTGCTTGGGATTCTCTCTCTCTCTCTCTCTCTCTCTCTCTCTCTCTCTCTGCTCCTCCCCTGCTTGTGCTCATTCTCTGTCTCTCTCAAGATAAATAGGTAAACATTTTTTAAAAAAGGATTATTTCCCCTCTCGTTACATTCCCTCAAAATACCTCCAACAGACTCTACTTTTCTTCCACGGCTGTGATCAAGTTGTGATTTTTAATTTACTTGTTTAGGTGACTCTGCCTCTCCCTCTCCAGCTACCACATACATTCCCAAAGTACGAACCCGGGTCCATTTTTTTCGGGACTCCAACTCCTGCCACCACCACAGCACTTGATGCATACTAAGTCCTTTATGTATTAGGGGCTGGCAAACGTTTTCTTAAAAAGTCCAGGCAGTAAATATCTAGGCAGCTGTGGGCCAAATGGCCTCTAAAGCAGCTACTGGGCTGTGGTCATAGCACAAAAGCAGCCATAGACCACACATCAACAAATGTGTTCCAATAAAACGTTTTTTATGGAAACCAGCACTGGGTCAGATTTGACCATGGCCTTCAGGGCCTGCTCTCCTCTCTGACCGGGCTCCACCATTCCACACTTTGTTTCCTCTACTTCCTGTCTTTTCTCAGCTCCTGGAACACACCAGGCCGAGTCCTGCCTAAGGAACTGTGTATCTGGAATGTTCTCTCAAATCTCCTCCCCACTCCTACCCCACAGCCGACCCCTTGTCTAGCTACACGCAGCTAGCTCATGGGGGCCGGGGGGGGGGGGGGGGGGGGGGGATTCAAACATTTGTGCCTTGTAAGATATTTTTCCTGACCTCCTCCCCAATTTCTCCCGTTCCACGTTTCCACAGCACCCAGCTCATGATTAATTTAAAGGAGAATAAAGCAGATAATTACAGTAGAAACTTGCCCACAGGGGCAAGGACTGTATCTACTTGAGTCACTTTGTTTCTCCCGGTTCACAGAGGGCACCCCAATGGCAAGGTGCCAAACAATCCACACTCCCCGAGAACAATGCGGCATGGCTAGCCTAAGAAGGCACGCACTTGCACGGACACACAGAACAACGACAGAACCCCACAAAATCCAACATAAAAATGACTTCAGATGCCTGTTCACATAACATACACCAACACTAGTTTTCAGATGTCTTTGAGAAACAATGTTAAGTCTTTCCAGAAAGGCAAGGCAGAACCTGTGCTCTTTTTGAAAACAAACACTTCTCCTGTAAAATTGAAATCCGATGTCCCAATTTTCTTCCAGAATTAATTTTTTTCCTCACGTCTCGAACGTTAGTTTTAACCCTAAAATTTCAAAAAGACACCCCATTTATGGCCAACTTAATTTCAATTCTCAGTACTAACAAAGCTACCTCATCTCTTTCCAAGAATCCCGCGTCTTCGAGCCTTCATTCATAGGCTTGGGGTAACTCGGGTGGGAGGTGCCGTGAAAAGAAGTGAGTAATCTTACTTTTCCTTGATGGTAATAAGACTTGCGACATAACTGGGAAATAGCTTTTCTTAAGATACCCTCACCTCGCAGTGAATGCTCACGGGCAAATTAAAAGCTCTTTTCAAAGGAAGGGAGGAAGGAAGTTAGGAAGGAAGGAAGGAAGGGAGGGAGAGGAAGGGAGGAAGGGGAAGGGAAGGGAAAGGAAAAGGAAAGGAAAAAGGAAAGGAAAGCTAACAAGCCCTAAGCTAAGGAACTGCAAATCGTCAATCACCAAAACCAAAAATCCGTCATCTAATTCATCCCTTGAGAGGGATCATCCATCTTTTCCATTCGCTTGACAAGTCGCTCGCTCACCAATCTGCACGTGCAGACTCCGACCTAACTTTCCAGTCGCAGAGCTAGACGACGTGAAACGTCATAGGAAATGAAACGTGAATTACTAATAAACAGCTCCCTGGCCTCCGGGGAGATCCCGCAGGGCCCTACAGATCCCGGAGGGCGGGTGAAGAAGGCTGGGCCGCCTGGTGGCACCACCTTCCTGAGCTGCGGGACCTGGACGGTACTCCGCGATTTCCCTTTCGATGGATGGGGCGACAGTCCCGCCCGCGGGGACACGGGGCAAGGGGCCCGAGCCGAGGGGTCGGGGACGACGGCTGCGAGGCCGAGCTGTGCGGGACCCCATCCGGGCCCCCGGGGCGACCGCTGGGGGCAGGCACTGCGGCCGGGGCTGCTGTCCTGGGCCCTTCGGCCCCTCCCCGCGCCCGCAGGGCCCTCCCCGCCTCCCCGAGGGGCCGGGCCGCACCTGCAGACCGGCCGGAGACACTCCCACCGCGGCGCGCCGCGCGGCCCAGCACACCCGCCCCAGTCGGCCGCAGCCGCGCACTTCCGCTTCCGGACGCCAGGAGCGGAAGTGGCCGGCGCTGCGGCTCTCGGGGCCGGAGGTGCTTCAGGCAGTGAGAGACGCGTTGACTCCTTTTTCATCCAGCCTCGGAGGAGAAGTCCTCGTTTCCTTCCCCGCGGGGTGAAGGTTAGGCTGTGGGATGGGGTCGGACTGGACCTGGAGAGGGGACGCAGAGGTGGGGCCTTTGACGGACCGACAGGGCTGGGGGCGTGGCTTCGGCTGATGGGCGGGGATTGGGCGGGTCCCGGGCTTGGTGGGCGGGGAAACGGGAGGGATCTCGCCGGCTAGTGGGGACGCTCAGTGGTTAACTTCTCCCACCTCTGCTCTGATCCTTTGGGTCAACGCACACCCCTACAAAAACATACCCCTAGGTAGGATTTCTTTCTCAGTCTAATTTCTTCTAAGATGAGGATTATATATTTTGTTTCTCCTCCAGCTTACCTTTCTCACTGAAAATAACTTGTGAAAAAATGTTCAAGACAATAAAAGATCTGACTCTTCTTTTTGTTTTTTTAACTGATGTGTTATATAGTATAGATGATACACACACAGGGAAAGTTCAAATGGGGGTCTCAATCCCTCTCTAAAATTTTCCAGAAATAACCACTGTAACCAGTTCCCTGATGTTCTTTATATATCAGGCACATAGGGGTATTCTTCCTTTCAATAAATACTGAGACAGCTTCGGTTGATTGCTACATGCTAAGTGCTAGGGTTACAAAGCGCCTTCCTGCAGGGGCGTTCCAGTGGAGAATTGGAGGGGAGACGTGGAGAGAGATGAGGTTGATCCATTCCAGTAAAACTAACTCAACACATCGTGCAGAGCATGTGCTCATGTCTGAAGAATTAAAAAAAAGAACTGATGAGGGGCACCTGGGTGGCCCAGTGGGTTGAGGGTCAGACTCTTGATTTTGGCTCAGGTCATGATCCCAGGGCTGTGGGATCGAGCCCCATGTTGGGCTCCACACTGAGCATGGAGACTGTTTTGGATTCTCTCCCTCCCTACCTCTGTCTGCCCCATTCATTCTCTTCCTCTCTCTCTCTCTCTTTCTCCCCTCCCTCTATCCCTCTACCCCATTCATATTCTCTCTCTCTCTCTCTCTTTCTCTCTCTCAAAATAAAAAATACATATGAAAATTTTTTTTTAAAGAGGTCTCTTTGTTCCCAGAATTATGTTAGGACACTATGGTATCTCCCTAACGCTAACATTGTCAAAATCGGGAATGTCCCAGAGATTGAGACAATCTCTGCCGTAGAAAACAAGAATACAAATGGAAGACATGAAACTCATCAGATGTGTTAAGTATAGATAGGTTTCTAGTAAACAAGTTCAAGACGTAGGTAAAATTCAGAAGACGTGTTGGTAAAAGGAAGTAGATCGTGCCTGTGTGTGTTGAACATAGAAGGGAAGGTTGAGAGAGAGATACTCTGATGTGTTGCATATATATATACGAAGCGTACGAAGCATTCAGTGTTCGTGAGGTCATCATTCAGCCACCCGTCAGCGGCACCAGTCTGGACCGACGCGTCCGGCGCCCAAAAGACGCCATGACCGTTGAGCAGACTGCTTGGCAAGCTAACGGTTGTGGCGAGGTATACCGTCCCCCGCATCTCTCCAACAGGGCAAGAATATGTCCTTGGTCCTCCGGTCTGGGGGCCGCTTGCCCAAACCTCAGCTCCATCGTCACAGTCACATCAGTGGCAGGGAACGCCGACGTGGCAGAGGGAAGGAGACCAGGCGTGCGAAGGTCCCGTGCCCCCAGATGCGGCGTGACCCGTCTACTTGCACAACAACCAACAATACAGCAGAGCAGTTGTAACGGTATCCCGGAATCAGAGTCTCTCTCTCGAAATGTCTGATTGCCCCGCACGCACCCCTTTTCTCCTTGTGATGACGTGAGATGACAAAATGCCTCTGTGAGGCCCTCCCCGTGGGCAAAGATGAAGTGAGTTGAATGGCGTAGGCGTAGTGACGTAGCGCTAGGCTGGTGACCACGTCTGGACCATGGGCAACTGAGGCCGTGAAACCCAAAGCCACAGGTGAGGGTAGACGAACGCATTTGGGACGTTTGGTATAAGGCCTAAAAGTAAAGTCTAGTATTTTTTTTTCTCAAGGTTTTTATTTACTTATTTTGGGAGAGGATGCGCGGGGGAGGGGCAGAGAGAGAAGAGGGGACAGAGGATCCAAAGCAGGCTCTGTGCTGACAGCAGAGAGCCCGACGCGGGGCTAGAATCCGTGACCTGTGAGATCACGACCTGAGCCGAATTCGGATGTTCGACCCAGGAGCCACCCAGGTGCCCCAAGGTCCGGTATCACGTGCTGCCCTGGTGTCTGGGGAAACTGGGATAGCCTGGATTGACCCAACCATAAGTTTGCCTCCCCAGTCTGCTCCCACAGAAAAGATCCCCTGTGGAAACCATCCTCCTTATCTTGGGGACCAGGCGCAGTTGCTGTTGGGTCCTGAGTAGCAGGCTTCAGCGCCCTGCCAGCCTGCAGAATGATTCAGACGAGCCCATCACATCCTCCCGTCGGTGGAGGGGAGCAGAACCAGGAGACCCCTCTCCCTCTTGTTACTACAAAGCCTGCCTAGGAGCCGTGCACAGTGTTCCTGAGTGCAGCCCTCTGGGGCCCTGTGTGGCGTGTGGCTTCCTCCTCCCCTGAACTATGAGTATATGTGACTCATAAACTACGGTGACTCTCCTCTGTCTGGCATCGGAGGTCATGCCCACAACTGTCAGGCAGGAATCCCTCCCTCGCCAAAGAGGTGAAGAAGAGTCCATCAAAGCAGGAGGGAATGTAAATCACAAATCTTTTTAAAGCACCACTGGGACGAAATAATCAGAATTTCCAGCGTGTTTACCCTTTGACCCAGTTCCAGTGAGTTTTCCCGTAGAAATATTTACGCGGGATCCGGGCGCCCAGCCGGCTCTGTCAGAAGAGCATGCGACTCTTGATCTTGGGGTTGTGAGTTCAAGCCCCTCAGTGGGTATAAAGAGCACTTCAATAAATTTTTTAACAAAGAAAAAAGAAACATTGACCCAGGATCTGTGTTAAAAACATAAGGCTGTTCATTGCAGCGTTTTGGGTTACGAGGTAACTGGAATGAGCCTACCCATGCATCTGTAAAGGACTGAGTAATTCCGTGTATGGTGAAGTCATTAAAAGTGCAGTGGTAAAACAGTACTGAATGACGGAGAAGTAATTTCACAGTGTATCTTACAACAACTACTCAAAATACATCAGCATTAGGAGTTAATTACACAGCAACATCCTTATTTGTCTCCCGTGGCATTTACCTATTCCCAAACTTGCCTCGCACCAACTCTGTTTTTATTCCCTAGAACTACTTACATAAGAATGTATTTGGAGGGCTCCTGGGTGGCTCTGGGTGGCTCAGTCAGTTGGGCGTCCAACTCTTGATTTCAGTCATGATCTCATGGTTTCGTGAGTTCAAGCCCTGAATCGGGCTCCAAGCTGACGGTGCGGAACCTGCTTGGGATTCTCTGTCTCCCTCACTCTCTGCCCCTCCCCCACTCATGCTGTCTCTGTATCTCTCGAAATAAATACTAAATAAACTTTTTTTAAAAAAAAGAATGTTTTTTTAGCAATTAAAGGGAATAATGGGGTGCCTGGGTGGCTCAGTTGGTTGAGTGTCCTGCTCTTGGTTCCGGCTCAGGTCATGATCTCATGGTGTGGTGAGTTCAAGCCCTGAGTCAGGCTCTGCGCTGGCAGCATGGAGCCTACTTGGGATTCTCTCTCTTCCCTCTTTCCACCCCTCCCATGTCTCTCCCTCTGCCCTTCCCCTACTCATGCTATCTCTGTCTCTCTTCAAATAAACTTTTTTTAAAAACCAAGGGAAGAAAATCAAATTTTATTAATGCCATGGATGTATTTTTTCTCCTGAAGAGTAAATGGATTGGCAGCATTTTAAATGTGAGAAAGTTAAGATTGAGTAAAATTTATCAATCTGACATGAAATCACCAAACACAGAGAAGGCATATCCTAAACATTTGTGGGATGGATGGATGGATGGATGGATGGATGGACGGACGGACAGAAGGAGAGAAGGAAGGAAGGAAGATGGATGGGTGGATGGATGGAAGAAAGGATGGATGGATGATATGATGGATGGATGGATGGACAGAAGGAGGGAAGGAAGGAAAGAAAGAAGGGAGGAAGGAAGTTGGATAGGTGGATGGATGTATGGATGATGGATGGGTGGACAGGAGGAAGGAAAGAAGGAAGATGGATGGGTGGATGGATGGAGAAAAGGAAGGAAGGAATGAAAGAAGGGAGGAAGGAAGATGGATGGGTGGATGGATGGAAGAAAGGATGGATGGATGATAGATGATGGATGGACAGAAGGAGGGAAGGAAGGAAAGAAAGAAGGGAGGAAGGAAGTTGGATAGGTGGATGGATGTATGGATGATGGATGGATGGACAGGAGGAAGGAAGGAAAGAGAAGATGGATAGGTGGATAGATGGATGATGGATGATGGGTGGATGGATGGACAGAAGGAGGGAAGGAAGATGGATGATGGATGGATGGACAGAAGGAAAGAAGGAAGATGGATAGGTGGATGGATGGATGATGAATGAAGGATGGATGGATGGATGGATGGATGGATGGATGGAAGGGTGGATAGATGAATAAATATGAAGACCAGGTTCCTAACCCCCATTTCCTATGCCTATTACTAAATTTAGCTTATTAATTCAATAATATCTGTGGACCTCAATTTCCAAATGCAATAAGAATATAATAGTATATTTAAGATAACATAAAAAAGGACTGGTTAATACTCTGTAGGATTGGCCTCGGCTCCTTACACTCTAAAGGTTTAAATCTTCACCCTCAGTCCTGCTTAACAAACCAAACATTTGAAGCTACTTTGAATTTCTTATTCCTTAGTTTTCCCAGAAGGTGGCAGTATGGTGTAAGGACTAAGTACTCTATCTAGGTCCAAATAGGATTTAACCGTCGTCGTCGTCAATAAAATTAGATTGCTGACGGATCTTGTTTGTGCCTTGGCATAATATTATTTCTAAATCTTGTTTCAGGTAAAATCCTAAAGAGTTAGGAACCTTGAATTATTTTTTCCTACTTTCTTTTGGTGACAACCAAATAAGGGAGGGATTCTACTAGGTCAGGCTCCCTAGGCTTGTGATTTACTGGGGACTGCGCTCAGGAGAGAGAATAAGGAAAGCAGGCTACGGCAGAGTAGCAACATTTGAGACAATGGGTATACACAGAGAAAGGTTTGGGTGCTGTGGGTGGTTGCTTCTGGCACTCTGCCCGGGTCCCATCCATCACTGTGCCTGTCAGGTTCTGTCCCCCACGCCACCCCAAGGGGCAGCCCACAGCCAGTGACTGATGGACCCAGGGGATAAAAGGCCTTGCCTCCCGATGGATCAGAGCCATGGTGCACCCTCCAGAGCTCCCCCAGGGAATGAAACCAAGGCTAAGACTCCTACTGAGACCACCTCATTTAGCTCCTTCCCCTGCCTATCATGCTTCCTTAATATCCTTCTCCTGAGAGAGTTCTCCTCCAAAAACTCATGGGCACCCCAGCCCCTACTGTCCCCCAACACATCATGTCGATCCCAATTCCTACCTCGGGTTCTTACAGGCAACTGGCCCGAGGTAGCCACACTATGAGGAATTTTCTATCAGTTAGTATGGGCTAGCTTTGGGATAATTGTGAAGGTTTTGGGGGAAGGAAATGCTTCTGGGTCTTCAGGAAGTGCACCTAGCATTAGAGAGGAATGAATTCCAAGTAGAGGGAACAGCATGTGCAAAGAAAAAAGACTTTATGAGAATGGGGATTTTTGTTTTGTTCACTGTTTTATCCCCTGTGTCTAGAATAGAGCGGTGCAATCTGGGGTTAGGGTGGAGGTCAAGCCTGGACTCTGAGGTCTGTAGACACCTGGACTTCCCCATTGTTGAGAGCCAAGCTACCAGCCCCGCCACCACCAAGAGACCTCTCAAGGGCTAGTCAGGATAGTCAGGAACTTGAAGTCACCAAGGGCAGCCACCTCTGAGAGCAACTGATAACTGCCCTCCAGCCAGATCTCTGTGTCATTAAATCAGTATTGATTGAGCACCTATTATGCCCCAGACCCATGTGTGAGGTGCAGGAAATACAGCGATGAATAAACCAAACAAAATTACTTGCCCTATAGAGCTGGCATTCTAGTAGGGCAGAGAGATAGTAAACAGAATAAAGGAAATAAATTGTTTTGTATTGTAGGAGGTGGTGATGGGGTGCCCGGGTGGCTCAGTCAGTTAAGCAGCCAACTTCAGTTCAGGTCATGATCTCACAGTTCATGAGTTCGAGCCCTGCATCGGGCTCTGTGGTGACCCCTCAGAGTCTGGAGCCGGCTTCTGTGTCTCTTCTGTCTGCCCCCCCCCCCCTTCTCATGCTCTGTCTCTATCTCTCTCTCTCTCAAAATACATAAATAATTTTTTAAAAAAAGAAGGTGGTGAGCGCACTGGATAGAAACAAGTGGGGAAAGTGGATGGAGGGTGTGTGTGAGAGAGAGAGACAGAGACAGAAGAAGGGAAGAAGAGACAGAGAAAGATTTAGACAGGGAGATCAGGGGAGACCTCACTAAAGAGGGGACACGTAAGCAATGACTTGAAGCGAGCCAGCGAGCCAAGTGGTCGCATGCAGGAATCTGGGCGAAAGCATTTAGGTAGAACAGCATTAGGCAGAAAGCGTTTAGAAAACAAGAAGTACAAAAGCCCAGAGGCAGGAGTGTGCCTGGCATGTCCAAGGAAAGGCAAGGAGCCAGGGTGGCTGAGGCAGAGAAAGCAGAGTGCAGGGTGGGGGAGATTGGGAGGAGACGAGGGCGAGGAGATGACTGAGACAGATCGTGCAGGGACTTATGGGCCATGGTGAGGACCCTGGCTTTTATTCTAAGTGAACTGGGACTCCCGAAGGCTCTCAGGAGAGGAGGAGCAGGATCTGACTTAGATTTAATAGGATCACATTACTCTTGACCCCAGTAGAGCTTTATTAAACATCACAGCTAGGCTGAGATGGACCAGGAGGAAGCAAAGAGAAACTTTCCAACCCGAATCGAGTGTCAGGGGTAGGAATCAGCATAAGAAAATGAACAAACTGTCATGAAGTCAACAGTAGCAAAGACAGCAGTCTGATAGATAGCAAGGAGGAGAGCCCTCTCTTTTGTACGTGAACCAGATTGACTGTATGTATAATGAATGTTGAAATCACAGTACCTCAAAATCAACTTATCCAAAACTTAACCCTGTCTCTCCCCCCAAAAACCTGCTTTTCCTCCAAGTTCCCTTCCTCTGTAGTTCTTAATAGAAAAGATTGTGTTAATTTTGTTCACTGCTGTATCCCTAGAAAGTAGCACAGATCCTGTCACTTAGTGATATTTGTCTCGATAAATATTTGCCGGAGGAGGAAAGGACTTAAGGTTTTCTCCCAAATCCTGCAATTGGTTTGGATTGCTCCAGATAACCAAATAAGTTATCACCCTGGACTGGATTTTTGAGACTCCAGCCAGATCTGTGGAGTGCCATCTGCTAAGGAGGTAAAAATACCAAGATTTGTGAAAATGACTGCTTCCATAACTTGAGATACCAACAGAGATACCCTAAATTCTGGCTTACCCAACTCAAAACCACAGCGTTATTTAAGCTTGATTTTGACGCCAAAGTCACTTCCCACTCCTCAGATAATGCTCTGTAACTAAAAGGCATTCCTCTCCTAGGGTCAGTTGATTCTGTCACCCCAAGGGCAATCAACAATAGCTATGAAAACCTACCACCAAAGGAGCATATGAAAATGAGTGCAGAAAACGTACAGAAAATAAACAAAAAAGCAGAACCATGGGTCTGGTGGTGAAAGATAAAAACAAGTTCCCTTTTATAGAAATTTCCTTAGTCAGCTAACCTAAGGTATGTGTATCAAGTCTCCTAATACTTCCTTGCAGTCAGAGAGGTGGTCAGCTTAAAAGCACAGTGAGGAGCTTCAAGAGCTGGCTGGCAAAGGTTACCTACATGCAGGAATGCAAGGGCCATCACTCCTTCCAGGTATGTGTGACCTTGGGATTGACTGTGACCTTGGGATTGAACCAAGCTAGTCGGTTCAACAATCAGCTGTTTTTTCCTTCTCTTTCTTCTGCTCTGCTTTAAACATTCTCTTCTGGGGCGCCTGGGTGGCTCCGTTAGTTGAGCGTCCAACTTCGGCTCAGGTCATGATCTCACAGCTCATGAATTCAAGCCCCACGTCGGGCTCTGTGCTGACAGCTCGGAGCCCGGAGCCTGTTTCAGATTCTGTGTCTCCCTCTCTCTCTTGCCCCAACCCGCTCGCATTCTGTCTCTGTCTCTCTCAAAAATAAATAAACATTCAAAAAAAAAAAATTCTCTTCTTCCCCTTGGCTTATGGTTTCTTTCCTCACCACCCTGTTCAGACTGCATTGTCAAATATCCCTAAAATGTTCCTGATGGTCCAATCCAAGGACTTGTTCATTTTCATCTTCACAGATTTTCTGTTTGACACCCTCTCCTCCTTGATAATTTCGTGACCTGGCACTGATCCGACTTTTTCTCTACCTCTCTTGCCATTCTCTACCCCCCCCCTCCATTTTCTTTGTCCTGTGCCAAGAATATGAATAACAAGCAACATTTTCGAGCACTCACTATGCACCTTGTATGTATTAACCCATTCAGTCCTCACAATGGGCCGATGAGGTGGGTACCGGTATTTTCCTCATCTTAGGGATGAGAATAACGAGCACAGAGAGATTGTGTTACCTGCCCAAGGTCACACAGCTTGTAAATGGCAGTCAGGACTCCAACCCAAGCCGCCTGGCTCCAGTTCTTTGCCATTATCCTCCTCCCACAGGATTCTGCTCAAGGACTCGTCTTTCTGCTCCCGCTCCCGGAATCTCTTGATCCTGTGGCTTCAGTCGCCACCTCTGTGTAGACGGTTTCCCAACTCTGAAGTCCCGTCCAGCCTTCCGGCTCCAGATCAAATAGCAATACCAATAGCCATCATATCAATCATACCAATAGCCATAATATCAACCAAAGCTTACATTTACTCTAGCCTCACATAAAGCTAAAATGGTTTTACCTGCATTATCGTACCAAATTCTTCACGTGAATGATACAAAATACCATCACAGAGAGGTTATGGGACTTGGTTCAAGTCTCACAGCTGTTTAGTTACAGAGGCAGGTGGTAAGCTCTCGGGGCACCTTGGTGGCTCAGTCAGTTGAGCATCCGACTTTGGCTCAGGTCATGGCCTCGCAGTTCGTGGGTTCGAACCCTGGGTTGAACTCTGTGCTGACAGCTCAGAGCCTGGAGCCTGCTTCGGATTCTGTGTCTCCCTCCCTGTCTGCCCCTCCCCTGCTCATGCTCTGTGTCTCTCTGTCTCTCAATAATAAATAAATGTTAAAAAGATTTAGAAAAAAAAAGAAAAGAAAATGTGGTGGTGCCCCGGCTGCCTGAGTCTCAGGAACTAGGAAACGCTTTTCAACCTATATGTTTTACTACTTGGCTCTGTGAGTTACATTCATCATTTGGGCAGGTGTAGTGTTAGGCCACTTCTGCAAAGTAATTATTATACCAAAGTCGGGGGAAGGGAAATTTAAATGTATTAGGAAATATGCCAGGACCCTGCCGCTAAGCAGTCCACAGCCCAGCTGAGAATATATTCATTGGACAAACAAAACTATTCAAAATGGTCCATGAATGCGGTTGTGTAAGTAACTGATCACAACTAGCACCCTCTTTAATGCAGGCAGCACGGAAGGACGAACGACAGCCCCCCAAAGATGTCAACGTCCTAATCCCCTGCAGCCTGTGAATATGTTACCATATGAGCGTAGGGGAGGAAAAACTTCACCTCTACCCTCTTAGGGTCTCTGGCCGAGAATAAGAATTAAGCTGACATAAGACATTAACAGGAGAGAAGCAGACAAGTTTCATTACCCTGCAACATGTACACGGGTGCCTTCGCAAGAGAACAAAGACCCAGGAAAGTGACACCAGAGCACAAAGCTTTTGTGCCTTTTCGACAAAGAAATGACGACTTTGTCAAGGGACAAGACGGAGGGGTTGGGGCTAGGGATGGTGAATGGTGCGAAAGTGACTAGGAGGTCTGTTGGAGGGATAACTGGGGGAAGCCAAGGGCCGTTCCAATGAGTGTGTTTATACAGATCCATTTCAGCGTGCATTCCCAGTCTGGTGGTAAGGACATCCCTCGCTTCCTGGCACAGGGAGGGCACCTCTCTCGCGGGGGAAATGTTACCGCCTGATTCTAAGCAGGAAAAGGTAGGTCAGAAAGCCCTTCCTGCAAGTGCTGTTTCTCAAGTGCCTTCCACTCTATAAAATAAGCAACATGCCACAGCGGCATGTTTTGAGGTGTCCTGTCCCAAGCAACGTCACATGCTCAAAGGGACTTTACAGATACGGATTATGCTAAGGATCTTGAGATGGGGAGATTATCCTGGATTATACAAGCGAGCCTCTTCTAACCATGGGCGTCCTTTTAAGAGGGTGGCAGGAGACCAGAAGGGAAGGAAGATACTCGACTGCTCGTTTTGAGGGTAGACCGTCAGCCGCGGAATGTGGGTCACCTCTGACAGCCGGAAGTGGAAGGGCATGGATTCTCCCCTAGAACTTCCAAAAGGAAGCAGCCCCACTGATAACCTTAATATTAGCCCAGTGAGGCTAACTTTGGACGTCTGGCCTACGGAACCATATGAGAATACATTTCTGTTTTTAAGCCACTGAATTCATGGTAATTTCACAACCACCAGAAACTCATAAAGGGAAACCCAAAAAGAGGTAGCATTGTCCTCCCTCCCATTCGTAAAGGGTTGCCACTAGCCCATAGGGCTTTGTCTCCCAAATCCTGCAGTCGGTCTAGATTGCCCCCCAAATGACCAAGTAACATATCACCCCTTCTACTGGACTGTCATATCTGGGGAGCAGCATCTACTGGAAGAAAAGCTACCCTTTCCTCCAGTCGTTGTCACTGTAAACCTGTCGCTGTCAATGGCACCTCCATGCATGCAGCACGTGTGGGATTTCTGAAAGAGAGGTCATGTGGGTTGATAGGTTATCAGCAGGAGCCCAGAGCCTGAGTTGAATCTCAGCTCTGTCCCTGCCTAGCTCTGGGAAGTGGAGCGAGTTACTTAGCCTCTCTGTGCCTCTCTCTCTCTTTTTTTTTTTTTAGTATTTATTCATTTTTGAGAGACATAGAGAGAGTGTGAGCAGGGGAGGGGCAGGGAGAGAAGGAGACACAGAATCGGAAGCAGGCTCCAGGCTCCGAGCTGTCAGCACAGAGCCTGATGCGGAGCTCGAACCCACAAACCACGAGATCATGACCTGAGCCGAAGTCAGATGCTTAGCCAACTGAGCCACCCAGGCGCCCCTCTGTGTCTCTGTTTCTTCATCTGCACAACTGGGATCATGCTACCAGCACTCACTTCCTGAAGTCATTGCAAAGCTAGATTAAGGGCATGTGCCTGGGGTGCTTAGAACAATGCCTGGCATGTAATGAGAACTCAATTCCCCTTAGATGTTGTAGAGGCTGGCCTTAGAATTTTGTCCCACCCCCACCAAAGAAATCCTCCCTCCAAGACATGGTATCTCTCTCCAAGGGGGTTTCACTGGCGTGTTTACAGGCAGGCTGGAGGGAGTGGTTGCATCCCAGGGCATGCTGCCTTTTACTCCAAAAATTCCCTGTAAGTGTTGTTTCACAGCCACCAGCTGATACATGTTCTGGACCTCCCCAGGGAAGCCACACACCCCCATCTTCTCCAGACTGTCGGCCTCAGACTCTCTCAATCCCCTGATCTCAGTCCTCTATGTACAGGAATTGAAGTTCACCCCAGCTCTACCTAACTGGTCCACCCTGACCTACACCCGTCGCCCAACTTGGTTAACAGAGACCCTTTCGTTGCCAGGACCCACTTTCTTTTTTAATTTTAGCTTTATTGAGGTATAATCGATAGACCAAAAAGTTGCACACATTTAATATACACATCTTGATAAGTTTGTACGTATATATACACCTTACGCCCATAATACCATCACCACAATGAAGATACCAAACATTTCACCTACAAAAATTTCCCTGTTTGTGTGTGTGTGTGTGTGTGTGTGTGTGTGTGTGTTTGGTAAGAACACATAAAATGAGATCAATTCTTTTAATGCATCTTGGACTGCACAACACTCTATTGGTAACTACAGGTACTAGGTTTTACAGCAGGTCTCCAGAACTAACCTTATATAACAAAAACTTTATATCCATTGAAAAGCAATTTCCCATTTCCTTCTCCCCCAAGCCCCTGCTAACCACCAATCTGTTCTCTGCTACCATGAGTGTGACTCCTTTAGATATTTCACGTTAAGTGAAATCATACAGAAACCCCCTTCTGTGTTTGACTTATTTCACTCAGAATAATGCCCTGTAGTTTATCCATGTTGCCACAAGTGACAGGACTTTCTTATTTTTTAAGGCCAACTAATATTCCATTATGTATATCACATTTTCTGTATCCATTCATCTGCAGAAGCCACTTTCTCAAGGGGTAACCAAAGTTGCAAATAAAGTGACTAGTCACCAGAGCTAAACTTCAACAAGTGGGCACTATAGGAGCCATTGGTTGGTTGTTCATATTGAAAGATTCCCACACCATTTGTGCCCACACCAATCATTGCCCAGGACCAGCTCCCACGACACTCCTGCCCGCCCAAATCCTGCCCCGGGACCCAACCCACCTCCGCATAATTGGGCATCTACGTTAACGTCTGCTGGGGTAGAGAAGGGGGTCCAGAGTCCATTCTGATTGGCCGATTCCTGCACCATACCAGCTGTTAGTAGTATCCTTGCAAATGGAAAATAATTCTAGATATTGGTATGTAATAAGAATGAAAAGAAGGCGAGGGGAGAACTAGCTATCAGAGTGGTGTCGGATTTCTCAGGAAAGGGAAAGAGAAGGCCACCCATCTATCCATTGTCTTCAGGTCTTTACCCGAGCAGGAACATGCTGATGATACCAGCAGACGCTGGGAAGGTTTGGGGAAGAGGAAGGAGCACTTGATCAGCCACAGTAGAGGCAGCCCACATTTCCCAAGAAGGCAAAAACAATACTTCCCTTCTAAGAAGTGTTTCTAGAACCTTGCCCACCTTCCCTCAAGAGGAAGACTGATTCTTATCCACGTAAATCTGAGTGGATTGGCGACTTGCTTGTAACCAGGAGAATGTGATAGGAGTGGAGTTTCATGGCTTCCAGGGCTGGATCTTAACAGGACACATAGCCCGTTGGCGGGGAAACTCCTTCTTAGAGTTCTGAACTGCCATGGAAGCTGCCTGCCCAAGGTTGCCATGTTGGGAGGAAAGCCAAACTCCCCAAGTCTAAGGCTACATAAAGGGGTGACAATGCACAGTCCGTTCCCAGCTGCTCCAGCCCCAGCCACTGCCTAACTGCAACCGTGTAAGAAACCCCAAGCCAGAATCACCCAGCTGAGCCCTTCCCAAAGCACAGAAATCATGAGAGATGATAAATGGACCTTGCTGTTTTAAGCCACTACATCTTGTGATGGTTTTTACATAGCAGTGGATAGCGGGTACACAGCCCTTGGGGAATTTCCTGGAATCTTTCCACAGCCATGTCACATGTCTCCCTTCTGCTTCCCTGTTCCAGGACTCTGTTTCCTGCTGAGTTTGTCAGAAGTCATGGCTCGGATGACCAAAGGTAAGTGCTCAACGCCTGACTTCTCCACAGTCCGAGAACCAGGAAAGGTGGAGACCAAGGGTACATCTGGGACCACTCACATCCTCCAGTGGGCTAGAGCAAAGAGGCTTGTTCTCGGAGTAGAACTTGGGGATGCTTGCTCCGACGCGGGGCTCGAACCCACGGACCGTGAGATCATGACCTGAGCCGAAGTCAGACCCTTTAACCGACAGAGCCACCAAGGCGCCCCAGGTTTTATTTATTTATGTAATCTCTACACCCAATGTGGAGCTGGAACTCACGACCCCAGGATTAAGATTAAGATTAGGATTGGGGCGCCTGGGTGGCGCAGTCGGTTAAGCGTCCGACTTCAGCCAGGTCACGATCTTGCGGTCCGTGAGTTCGAGCCCCGCGTCGGGCTCTGGGCTGATGGCTCGGAGCCTGGAGCCTGTTTCCGATTCTGTGTCTCCCTCTCTCTCTCTGCCCCTCCCCCGTTCATGCTCTGTCTCTCTCTGTCCCAAAAATAAATAAAAAACGTTGAAAAAAAAAATTTAAAAAAAAAAAAAAAAGATTAAGATTAGGATTAAGCTCGAACTCATGACCCCACACGCTCTTCCAACGGAGTCGGCCAGGCACCCCTTAATGTATCTTTTTACTTTAGTGTCCTTTGTTCATTTGTTTTCAGTCACCACAATGTGCCCAGTGTCGAAATAGAACAGAGGCTAAAACACACAAAGGAAGTGAAGTGAGCACTCCAGAGGGGAGAGACAGAGCAGGACGGTAATCATTTTATTCTGATAATAAGCGAGGCACCAAAACAAAAACAAAAAAAATAAACAAGATGATTTAAGGCTAACTTTAATCGCCTAGAGATCTCACTAGATTCTGATTCAGCAGGTGTAAGGGTGGGGCCTGAGCTTCTGCATTTCTAACCAACTGCTGGGGGATGCATTCTGAGTAGCCAGACTGCATTGTGGCCCCCATCAGGTTCCCAGTCCCCTCTCCCTGTGAACACCTCATAGGGAGTGTTCGAGATACTTCCTCGGCTCCAATCATTCCCAAGAGGGCCCACCTTAAGATCATTAGCGTATCT
Organism: Neofelis nebulosa; assembly: GCF_028018385.1. Lineage (NCBI taxonomy): Eukaryota > Metazoa > Chordata > Mammalia > Carnivora > Felidae > Neofelis > Neofelis nebulosa. Next base: position 159,736,057 of record NC_080785.1, read on the forward strand.
CTATCTATTTGGAGTCATACATAGACTTGCAAAGATAATATGAACCCGTATCCGAATATACCTCCTGTGGGTCCCTACACTTTCAAGTTTTTATAATCCTAGCTGATACATCTTGTGTGCCAGGCACTGCCCAACACACTTTACATGTATTAATTCACTTACTCTTCACAATAATCCATTTTACAGATGAGGGTACAAGGCACAGAGAGATGGAAAGACACACGGCTGATAAGTTGTGGAGCCAGGATCGACCCCAGGGTTTTAACCAATCCATTCCCCCCTTTTAAAGATTCTGCAATGGGGGTGCCTGGGTGGCTCAGTGGGTTAAGCGTGCAACTCCTGATTTCGGCTCACATCATGATCTCACCCTTGGTGAGACCGAGCCCTGCAGAGGGCTCTGCACTGACAGTGCGGAACCTGCTTGGGATTATCTCTCTCTCTCTCTCTCTCTCTCTCTCTCTCTGCCCCTCCCTCCCTCTCTCTCAAAATAAGTAAATAAAAACTTAAATAACTAAATAAGTAAAAATAAAAATCCTGTGCCGATCTTGAGAATAGCACCATTATATTGCATTGAAATTTTTGTGTGAAAATTAACGCCAGCTCCAGACCTCTGTCATGCAAACGAATCCTCACTTTGTTCTGTAACTTGGGTTTCGTAGCTCTCGTTTTGTAATGTACTTAAGATCTCAAAGGAGGAAAAGGGTGTAGCCTTCCTCATCCTGGAGAGGCCCCAGTCAGAGAGGCAAAGCCAAATGGTAACAGACATCTCTCAACCCCGGTGACATCTGACCTGCCCCCTCTTTTCCCTGCAGCAGCTACCTGTCCACAGTGCCCCCAACACGCTCACTGTGTCCACGGCACTTACTGTACCTGCGACTCTGGATACGCTTCCGACTCTGGGAAGAAATTCTTCACATTCCCCCTTGAGACATGCAATGGTAAAGGGGTAATTTTCAAACCACCCGGTGGCGGGAGTGGAAGGGAGGTAGCACGGGGACTGCTGTGGGTGGAGACTGCCACGCGGAAAAACCTATTGGCTCAAGACTCATCAAGAAAGAAATGCTTCCGGGGCACCTCGGTGGCTCAGTCAGTTAAGCGTCTGACTTGGGCTCCGGTCATGATTTCATGGTTCCTGAGTTTGAGCCCCGCATTGGGCTCTCTGCTGTCAGCGCAGAACCTGCTTGGGATCCTCTGTCTCCCTCACTCTCTGCCCATCCCCCCACAGGCGTGGGTGTTTTCTTTCTTCTCTCTCTCTCTCTCCCTCTCTCAAAAATTAAATAAACTTAAAAGTAACGTCTTTAAGAATGGGGGAAAGGAGGGAGAAAGGAAAGGAGGAAGGAGAAAGAAAAGAAAAGAAAGAAAAAGAAAGAAAGAAAGAAAGAAAAAGAGGAAGGGAGGAAGGGAGGGATGAAAGAGAGAAAAAGGAAAGAAAGAAAGAAAGAAAGAAAGAAAGAAAGAAAGAAAGAAAGAAAAGAAAGGGAAAGAAAAGAAAGAAAGGGAAAGAAAGAAAGAGGGGAGGAAGGGAGGGAGGAAAGAGAAGAAAGAAACAAACAAAGAAAAGACAAAAAGTGAGGGAGGAAAGAGAAAAAGAAAGAAAAAGAAAGAAAAGGGAAGAAGGAAAGGAGGGAGGAAAGAGAGAAAGAAAGAGGAAAGGGAGGAAGGAAGGGAGGGAAGAAAGAAAAAGAAAGAGAGAAGAGAGGAAGGAAGGGAGAGAGGAAAGAGAAAGAGAAAGAGGGAAGGGAGGGAGGGAGGAAAGAGAAAAAAAGAAAGGAAGGAAGGAAGAAAAGAAAGAAGGAAAGAAAGAAAGAAAAGGGAAGGGAGGAAGGGAGGGATGAAAGAGAGAAAAAGGAAAGAAAGAAAGAAAGAAAGAAAGAAAGAAAGAAAGAAAGAAAGAAAGAAAGAAAAGAAAGAAAAAGAGGGAAGGAAGGGAGGGAGGGAGGAAAGAGAAATGAAGAAAGAAAGGAAAGAAAGGGAGGGAGGAAAGAGAAAAAGAAAGAAAAAGGGAATGGAGAAAGGAAGGGAGGGAGGAAAGAGAAAGAGAGAGGAAGGGAGGGAGGAAAGAAAGAAAGAGAGAGGGAAGGGAGGAATGAAGGGAGGGAGGAAAGAGAGAAAGAAAAAGAAAGAGGGAAGGGAGGAAAGAAAGAAAGGGAGGAAAGAGAAAAAGAGGGAAGGGAGGAAGGAAGGGAGGGAGGAAAGAAAGAAAAAGAGAGAGGGAAGGGAGAAAGGGAAGAAATAAAGAAAAAGAGGAAAAGAGGGGCGCCTGGGTGGCGCAGTCGGTTAAGCGTCCGACTTCAGCCAGGTCACGATCTCGCGGTCCGTGAGTTCGAGCCCCGCGTCAGGCTCTGGGCTGATGGCTCGGAGCCTGGAGCCTGTTTCCGATTCTGTGTCTCCCTCTCTCTCTGCCCCTCCCCCGTTCATGCTCTGTCTCTCTCTGTCCCAAAAATAAAAAAACGTTGAAAAAAAAATTAAAAAAAAAAAGAAAAAGAGGAAAAGAAAGAAAGAAAGAAAGAAAGAAAGAAAGAAAGAAAGAAAGAAAGAAAGAAAAGAAAAGAAATTCACGAAATCAGCATCTTCTTTCATTTATTTGGAGGTTCTGATAGACTTTTCCATCCCCTTCACGGTGACCTCCCCTTCTCTTAATTTCATAATCACACACGAGTGTCTGTGTCATCATCTTCCAAACTCAGCAGTTACTCCCCCCGCCAAAATGCACTGTTTTCCCCAGCAAGACGCTTCGTTTCAGGTAAAGGAATGAAGAGCGAACTCACCGTGATGGGCACCGAGTAGGCCCACGGTGGGCACGAACCCACCGTGATGGGCACGCAACAAGCGTAGGGTCACGCACTATACACCTGAAACTAATACAACACTGTGTGTTAACGATACAGAAATTTAAAAAAAAAAAAAAGAAAAAGCTGCTTCATTTCACCCTTGCTTCCCCTCCCCCAGGAAAGAAGTGAGATCAGGAGAACGCTGTTGTTTCACCCCCCTCCTTAGCTCCCCTGCCACATCCCGTGAAGTTCACATTTTCTCAGGGTTCCCTGCTCGCCCCTGCTTCCCCTGCCCTGCCTTTGCCCACAGGCTGAGGTTTCTCTTCTTCCTGGTTGCACGCTTGCCATCTGTCCTTTATTTGGGGCACTTTCTCCTGTGCTTGCTTCGCGCCGGGCACTCTCTCCACTGTTCACTTTCGCCAGAAAGTTCTATCCTGCCCAGGTGGGGAGTGTTCCGTCCTCTTATCCGCGTGATCCATCAGCGACCCTCCCACGGATCACAGAACTGTCTTCAAGCTTGCGGGGCTGCAGAGGGAACGCAGCACCATCTGAGGCTCATTCCTCTGTGGCCACTTCTGTCTCACGCTCACTGAGGTTCCTCGCCGGCTCCCCAGGGAGAACATCCTTACTTTCCATTGGCTTAGGGGTGCGACCTGAAAGCTGACACGGGGAGGCTGGGGGACAGAGTGACTGCGAGATGGGAACGAGACTGTCACGTCTGGCTTCCTCAAAAGAGAATGGCTATGGAGCAGGCAGCAAAGCTCATCTGCGACGCTATGTCACAGTCTGAAAATTCCCCATTTCGTGTTTGCCAGATCGGATGGGGACGTCCTCACCACCCGCGTGACATTTGGAAAGGGGCTACGGGGACCCTCAGGACTGGAGACATGTTGACTTAATCAAGACATTCTCCCTCAGTCGGTTAATCTAGCAGGTGTATTACTCTGCCCGGGTTGCTGTAACAAAACACCACGGACCGGGCGGCGTAAACAACAGAAGTTTATTTTCTCGCCATTCTGGAGGCTGGGAAGCCCACGGTCGAGGTTCTGACAGTTCTCTTTTCTGGGGAAAACCTCTCTTCCTGGCATGAAGGTGTCTGTCTCCTTGCTGTCTCTTCACATGGCCTTTCCTCACTGCACACACACAGTGGTCGGGCAGGGAAGGAAGCCCTCGTGTCTCTTCTTCTACAGACACTAATCCTATCAGATCGGGGCCCCATTCTCATGATCGCATTTAGCCTGTTCCATCCTTAGACACCCCATTTCCAAACACAGCCACACCGGGAGTTAGGATTTCAACATATTGAATTGAGGAGACCTACAAACATTCATAACAGCAGACATGGTCAGTATTCCACTTTAGATGCCCTCAGCCTTGGCCACTCTTTTGCCAAGTCTAAGGCTCTCTGGCCACTGGAGACCACTCAGCCCATGCTCAGGACAGGTGGGAGTATCAGAGAGTAAGCTATCCCTGCAAGCACTGCTTTCCCGATAAATGGTAAGATTGGGCAGACAAAAGCATTATCAACCATAGCCAGAGCATGGAAAGAGCCCAAGCGTCCATCACTTGATGAGGGGATAAAGAAGATGTGGTATATCTATACAGTGGACTGTTACTCCGCCATAAAAAAGAAGGAAATCTTGCCACTTGCAATGATGTGGATGAAACTGGCGTGTATTGTGCTAAACAAAATAAGTCAGGGGGAGATAGATACCATGATTTTGTTCATATGTGGAATTTAAGAAGCAAAACAGATGAGCATAGGGGAAGGGGAAAAGAGAGCGAGAGGGAGGCAAACCATAAGAGATTCTTAGCTATAGAGAATAAACCGAAGGTTGATGGAGGGAGGTGGGAGGGGGTAAGCTAGATGGGTGATGGGCATTAAGGAGGGATGTGCACCGAGTAACGTTGCGATGAGCACTGGGTGATGTGTGGAAGTGACGAATCACCAAATTCTACTCCTGAAACCAATATTACGCTATATGTTAACTAACTACAATTTAAATTAAAACTTAAAAGAGAAAAAGATTTCGCCGATAAATATCCCAGCCCCCCACCCCTTGGAAAGTGCCTCTGAAGTGTGTGCTCTACACCACCTCCCAGAGGTTCACAGGGGAATTGAGTCCCTATCGCCCACAATGGAAACTTAGCTCTTTATTTTCTGCCTTCCTTTCCCTGTCTCATTTCACCACCTCCCTTCCAGTGTTTTCTGAGATCACCTCCCACATGAAGTACTTGCCCATGAATTCTTCTCTCAATGCCTGCTTCTCAGAGAACCCAACCAAAGTCAATGAGGAAAGGGAAGAACAAAGACAACCCATTACCTTGACTGAGTTGTCCTGGAAAGCCAGGACAGACCCTGGTGGAACGGGTATAGCCTCTGGCACATATTAGATGCTCCATAAATCTTTGTCAAATGAATGTCTAAATTCCTCTTTTGTGTTCCAGACATTGATGAATGTAAACCACCCATTAGCGTATATTGTGGACTTAACGCTGCATGCCAGAATGTCGAAGGAAGTTTCCACTGCCACTGTAATCCTGGGTACAAACTCCTCTCTGGGGACACACAATTCAAGAATTCCAATGAGAACACTTGTCAAAGTAAGAAACGTCTTGTCTTCCTGTCTCCCTTCTTTGTTTTTCATTGAATCTAATGCCAGAAAGTGTGTGTGTGTGTGTGTGTGTGTGTGTGTGTGTGGTGAGGCTAGGACATGTTTCCATTTTCTGGAGGTAAATCAATGATGGAAAGAGGAGGAAAAAAAGGAAAGAAGGAAGTATAGAGAAATAATGGGGTTAATAAGACAAGTGGCCTTTGGAAATGGGGGTAATGAGGTGCTAAGACAGGATTCTTTGAATTGCAAAGAGGAACTCACTCAGGCTAACTTAAGCAGAAAAGATGAATTTATGATACTGGATTACACAATTGGATATGATATTGGATTACACAATTGGATTGTATGATATTGGATACACAATTATTGGATGTGTCTTGCAACTCGAGGACAAAAATACAGCTGGGCTTCTGGAATGAACTGAAACAGGGGACTCTAGTGCACACGATCAGGGCACCTCAGTCTCTGATACTCTTTGGGTCTGCCCCTTTCTTCTTTTTCACCACAAACTGGCTTTCTCTGCCTTCTTAGTCCGCAGGATAGGAAATATGGCCGCCAAGTCCAAATCTTACCGTGGTTAATGATCCAAGCACCCAAAGATCAATCAGTTGACTCTCTTTTGGATCTAACTGCAGATTGTTTGGAAATGTACCAATTAGTCCAGTTTGAGTCATATGCCCACCTTTGGATCTCTGTCCAGAAGAGGCACCATCTTGTATAAGCATGAGCACTCTCACGGAAACCACACAGACAGGGAAACCTTTGCACAAGAAATATGGGAGATGATAGCTAGAAGAAGCGAGGGGTAGACGGTAGGGTAGGAACATCCTGAACTTACCTCCCCCCATGAAGACACCAAAGCTGCAACTACATTAGAGCAACTCTCTCTGAGAGCGACCCGAAGACTAGCCGAACAGCTCTTCCACAGGTAAAGACACGGAAATAAAGCCACATCAAGGAGGGTAACAGCAGCAAAACACAGTCAGGTCAGGAACCAAAACCCCCATCGCGGTGACCCACAGGCTGGAGGGATGTCACAAGTACAAAGGTTCTCCCTGAGCAGCAGGGCGTTCAGGCTCCACATCATGCAACACCCATCTGGGGACCTGCGCCAGGAAGGCAAGCCCCCAGAATGTCTGGCTTTGAAAATCAATAGGGCATATCTATCAATAATTCCTTTAAACGTAAATGCTCCAATCAAAAGACATAGGGTGACTGAATGGATTTAAAAACCAAGACGCATCTATCTGCTCCCTGTAAGAGACTCACTTCAGACCTAAAGACACATGCAGATCAGGGGCATCTGGGTGGCTCAGTCGGTTGAGTGACTGACTTCGGCTCAAGTCATGATCTTGTGGTTCGTGAGTTCAAGCCCCACATCAGGCTGGCTGCTATCAACTTGTCAGCATGCAGCCCACTTCAGATCTTCTGTCCCCTTCTCTCTTCCCTCCCCAAAATAAAATAAAATAAAATAGAATGGAATAAAATAATAAAATAAAATAAAATAAAATATGAAGACACGTGCAGATTGAACATGAAGGGATGGACAAAGATATTCAAGCAAACGTAAATAAACCAGCAAACCAAAAGCTGAGGTAGTGATACTTAGACTAGATAAACTTTAAAATAAGGACTGCCATTATAAAATGATGAAGGGATCAATCCAATAAGAGGATATAACAATGGCAAATACGTATGCACCCAACATAGAAGCACCTAAATATATGAAGCAAATATTAACAGACATAAAGGGGAAAACTGGCAGTAATACTCGATAGTAGGGGGCTTTAACACCCCACTTGCATCGCTGGATAGATCATCCAGACCAAAAATCAGTAATGGAACAGTGGCTTTGAATGACACGTGAGACCCGGTGGACTTAACAGATATATTCAGAACATTTCTTCCCAAAACATCCGAATACACATTCTTTCCAAGTGCACACAGAGCAGTCTCCGGATAGTTCTATGTTAGAGGCCACAATGCAAGTTCTCAGTGCATTTAAGAAGATTGAAATCTTCCAGATTTCAAGATCAAGATCAAGATCAAGAGTCACATGCTCCACCCACCGAGCCAGCCAGGCGCCCCTGACCCAAAATCTTAGGGACACAGCAAAAGCAGTTCTAAGAAGGAAGTTTATAGTAATACAGGTCTACCCCAAGAGACAAAAAAAAAAAAAGAGAAAAGATCTCAAACACTAAACCTTATACCTAAAGGAATTAGGGAAAAAAAGAAAAGAGCTCAAAGTTAGTAGAAGGACGAAAATAATAAAGATCAGAGCAGATGTACTAACAGGTATTTATCCAAAGGATACAAAAATGTGGATTCAAAGAGGCACCTGCACCCCAATGTTTGTAGCAGCACTATCAGCAATAGCCAAATTGTGGAAAGCGCCCAAATGTTTATCAACTGATGAGTGGATAAAGAAGATGTGGTGTATATATACAATGGAATACTATTCAGCAATGAAAAAGAATGAAACCTTGCCATTTGTGACAACCGTAGATGGAACTGGATGGTATTATGCTAAGCGAAATAAGCCAATCAGAGAAAGACAAATATATGCTTTCACTCATGTGTAGAATTTAAGAAACACAGCAGATGAACACAGGAGAAGGGGAGGAAAAATAAGATAAAAACAGAGAGGGAGGCAAACCATAAGAGACCCTTAGATACAGACAACAAACTGAGGGTTGCTGGAGGGGAGGTGGGGGGTGGGTGAAACGGGTGAGGCCGTTAAGGAGGGCACTTGTTGGGATGAGCACTGGGTGTTGTACGTAAGTGATGAATCGCTAAATTCTACTCCTGAAACCAATATTACACTATATGTTGACTAATTTGAATTTAAACAAATAAATTTAATTTAAAAAAATAAATAAAATGATATTCTACCAAAAAAAAAAACAATCAGAGCAGAAATAAATAAAGACTTCAAAAAAACAATAGAAAAAATCAGTGAAACTAAGAGAGGGTTCTTTGAAAAGATAAACACGTGATAAACCTGTAGGCAGGCTCATCGAGAAAAAAAGAAATTCACTAATTCATGGGACTCAGTAGATACACCTCACAGGGTATAGATTTCACAGGGTGTTGCAAGGATTAAGTAAGGTTTAAATGAAATACTACCGTACAGAGCACTCAGGACACTGCCTACAAAGGTTTGCTAATGTGTTTCACATTTCATCTGGTTCTTATATATATATATATATATATATATATACACACATATATATAATATAACATATAATTATATGTAAATATAATTATATAATATATAATATAATTATATAATAAATATATAATATATTTTTATATAATAAAATTTTATAATAAAATTTTATATATATATTTTATATATATATTATATATAATATATATATATATATAATATATATATAAACTCTCTGATCCTACTAGGTAGACTTAACCTCAGTCTAATGGTTAACTGGGATGTCAGCATGTGTTGGCCTTTCCTCATTTTCCTCAAATAGAGATGGGGGTCCTCACAAAGTCCAAGAAGCTACGCACCAAGGTCTCATTAAGGGCTGATAACCAAAAACTGATACTCTTGTCTCAGTTGTCATTCGCAGCCAGCCTGAATTTTAAAACCAGAAGTATGTAATTTCCTGTCCCCTCGGCCAATACGGTTATTTTTGTCCAGCCAAGACTGAATTAAAGAATCTAGAGTTTACGTTTTCCTGCTTCCTCAATGCCAGAGTATCTCTACCCCGGCAATATTGATATTTGGGGTCCAATAATTCTCTGTGGTCGGGAGCCACCGCGTGCATCGTAGGCTGTGAAGCAGCACCCCCAAGCCTCCACCGCTAGGTGCCAGTAGCGTTCCCCATCGCAAGTTGTGACGGCCAAAATGTCTCCAGCCATCGCCAACATCCCCTGGGGGCAAAATCACACCTCCCCCCCCCCATCAAAAAACACTGCTTTCCACCAGGATAAGGAACTTGACTCTGATCTCTCAAAAGAGCACAACCTTGTCCGTGAACATAAAAAAATTGAGTTCAAAAGAAAAAAAAAAAAAAAAAAAGAACAAAAACCAGACTCTTAACTGTAGAGAACAAACCAGGGGTTGCCAGAGGGGAGGTGGGTGGGGGGATGAGTAAAATAAGTGATGGGGATGAAAAGTACGCTTATCCTAATGAGCACTGAGTAATGTACACAATTGTTAAGTTGGTATACTGCACACCTGAAACTAATGTAATGCTATATGTTAACAATACTGGAATTTAACAGGTAATAATAAAAATTTTTTAAAAATAAAGAAGGGCCGCCTGGGTGGCTCAGTCGGTTAAGCGTCCGACTTCGGCTGAGGTCATGATCTCACAGTTTGTGAGTTTGAGCCCCGCATCGGGTTCTGTGCTGATGGCTCAGAGCCTGGAGCCTGCTTCGGATTCTGTGTCTCCCTCCCTCTCTGCCCCTCCTCTGCTGGCGCTCTGTCTCTCTGAAAAATAAATAAACAAAAAAAATGTTTTTAAATAAAAAAAAATAAACAGCATGGGTTTAGACCTTCTAAGTGCAAAGTTATTCACCCTGCCTGTCCACCTCTCTGCCCTTTCACTCTCAGTTCCAGCAGTAACTTCCCTTTATATCTTTTGCAGAAACCACTTCCTCAAAGACGACCAGAGACACGGAAGAGGTGAGTAGAAGTTGAGTCCTGGAACCCAGATAACAAGTATCCACAAAGCCCAAAATTAGCATGTGGGTGTGGATACCGTATACTATATGTGTGCTAGACATTGTATATCATACATATATGTGTCATATATATATCATATTACATGTTAAGGTATATAATATATTTTAATATAGTTTTTAATTATAATAGAAATTAATTATGATATAATAGTACGATATTATATGTAATTTATATTATGTATAACTGAAATATGCATACAGGTTGCCGTGTTTATCACTATACGTACATTCCTATGTATCTCATGGCAGAGTTAGATAGAGTGTGTATGTCCATATGGATGTGTGTGTGTCTGTGTGTGTATGCTGCCCCCGAAAGATAGGATCTATCCCAGGCCGAGAAAGGTGGACTAAATGAAACTGTACACAGACCCAAATATCCAATAGCTTTAAAAAGATGGGGCTTGGGGCGCCTGGGTGGCCCAGTCGGTTGAGTGTCCGACTTCAGCTCATTTCACGATCTCACAGTCGGTGAGTTCGAGCCCCGCGTCGGGCTCTGGGCTGATGGCCCAGAGCCTGGAGCCTGCTTCCGATTCTGTGTCTCCCTCTCTCTCTGCTCCTCCCCCGTTCATGCTCTCTCTCTCTCTGTCTCAAAAATAAATAAACGTTAAAAAATAAAAATAAAAAATAAAATAAAAAATAAAAAGATGGGGCTTTATTACTTTCTTTATTTAAATGTTTTTATTTATTTTTGAGAGAGAGACACAGAGGTGAGTGGGGGAGGGGTAGAGAGAGAGGGAGACACAGAATCGGAAACAGGCTCTGGGCTCTGAGCTCTCAGCACAGAGCCCGATGCAGGGCTCGAGCCCACGCACCGCGAAATCATGACCTGAGCCGAAGTCGGACGCTTTACTGACTGAGCCACCCGGGCGCCCCGGTCTTTATTACTTTCTGACTTAACTAAGTCCAGGCTGGTGAGGCCTTTCAGGGTACCCACGTTCTTCCCATACTGCTGCTCCTCCATCCCCCAGCACCTTGTCCTCAATGATATGACCTAAAACAGGTTGCTCCAAAGCTGCATTTGTATTGGTGGGTGGTGGGGAGATAGAGTCCAGGGCAATTTGTCTGGAGCACAGGGTGAAGAGGGAAGAGTTGGGAAAAGGGATACTTCTACTCACTCTATAATATGCTAATGAAGTTGTGATCATTTCCTTGGAGAGCTGTCTGAAAGCAACAGTCCAGAAGCGGAAGGTAGCCCGGCCAAAAACTAGCTGCAAGGGAGGCTGGGACAATGTGGCCTTCAGACGGAGAACATGATCCATATAAAATCTGAGGAACCCATTCAATTATTAAAAAGAAGGGGGAGGGGCGCCGGGGTGGCTCAGTCAGTTAAGTATCTGGCTCTTGGTTTCAGCTCAGGTCACGATCTCATGCCTCGTGAGTTCCAGTCCACATAGGGCTCTGTGATGACAGTGCGGAGTCTGCTTGGGATTCTCTCTCTCTCTCTCTCTCTTTCTCTCTCTCTCTCTCTCTCTCTCTGCCTCTCCCCTGCTCATTCTCTCTCTCTCTCTTTCAATCTCAATATAAATAAATAAACTTAAAAATTTTTTTTTTAAATAAAAGGAAGGGGGAGGGGAATGGATACTGTAGGCAATTACAAGAGACAGACCAAGAAAGTGCCTTTTAGGTAGCAATCACTTAGCATCTGTAAATGGACTCTGAATGTTAACAAAGGAAGGACCCATGTCTCTGAGAATCTATAGTCTAGCAGAATGGGCTGGTCCCTTCCTCTCCCCACTCCCCACCCTCACCCTGCTCTACTCCAGAGGGACTGCTCACACCTTGACCTCCAAGCTCCAAGCCTCCAGGTACATGCTGCTGTCTCTACCTGAAACTCTGTTCCCAGTACCTCACCTGGCTGGCTTCCTTCCTCTCTTCTCTGCTCAAGACTCAATTCAAGCATCACATCCCCCTGGATGGCCTCCATAAGCCCTCCCATATGAGTTAATACCCCCTTCCCCAGGTTCTTCTGCTGGAGGGATGCGGAGGTCAGAAGTACAGTCAGAGGTTCAAATCTCAGCACTTCAGTGGCAAGTGACATGGGCAAAATGACACAACCTTTCTGTATTAGCCAGGGATCTCCAGAGAAACAGAACCAACAGGGGACCCAGAAGAAAGAGATATGTTATAAGGAACTGACTCATGCGATTATGGAGCCCCACATGTCCCAAGATACGCAGTAAACAAGCCAGAGATTCAGGACATCCAATGGTGTTGTTCCACTTCAAACCCAGAGGCCTGAGACCCAGAAGAGCTGACGTTTCAGGCAAGCATGAAGGAAACAAAGCCTCTGTCCCAGCTCAAGGCAGTCAAGCAGGCAGTCAGGCAGAAGAAAGTTCCCTCTTGCTCAGACATCTTGTTCTATTCAGGTACCTCAACCAATTGGACGAGGCCCACTCACGTTGGGGAGGGCAATCAGTCCATCTACCCATCCAAATGTTCATTTCATCCAGAAACACTCTCACAGACACACCAAGGGTCATGCTTGACCAAATATAGCTGGGTACTCTCTGACCCAGCCAAGTTGACACATAAAATTAACCATCACACTCTCCAAGACTGATTTAGTCATCTGTAAGATGGGGTAATAATGGCCTCTACCTCCTTGGAAGGATGGAAAGGTTAAATGAAATAATACATGTGGAGTACTTAGCAGGGTGCCTGGTCCATAGTATACCTTCTTCCGTCCAGGTTCTCCATTGTTCTCTCTGGTGGGCCCACAACCGTCACAGTCATGTGTTGTCACCACCTACACAGTGAGCTTCTTGAGGGCAGGAATCAGCCCAAGCCCGCACTGGGAGTGCAACAAGTGTTCACTGAAGTAGTGAACAAATAATCGTGTAATTATCATGTAACAGGAACATTTCGTTATGAAGTTTCCTTGCCCATTTCCTCAAACAGTGAAACATAGCGGGGCACCTAGATGGCTCAATCAGTTGAATATCCAACTCTTGATTTCAGCTCGGGTCATGATCGTGGGCTTGTGGGACTGAACCCCATGTGGGGGGCTCCACCCTGATTGAGATTCTCTGTCTCCCTCTCCCTCTCTCCCCTGCTTGCTCTCTCTCTCTCTCTCTCTCTCTCTTTCTCTCTAAAATAAAATTTAAAAAAAAGGTAAACATAGAATTACCATATGACCCAGCAATTCCACTCCTAGGAATATACCCAAGGGAACTGAAGGCAGAGACTCAGACACTTGCACGCCTATGTTCATAGCCACACTATTCACAGTGGTCAAAAGGAAGAAACAGCCCAAGTGTCCATCAATAGATGAATGGATTTTTAAAAAGTAGATCCCCAGGGTAGAAACTTATTGAGTCATAAAAAGGAGTAAAGCTCTGATTCACGTTATAACATGGGTAGACCTTGAAACCATCATGCTGGGTGAAGGAAGCCAGACACAAAAGGTCACGTAGTGTAAGGTTCCATTTCTATGAAAGGTCCGGGACAGGCAAATCCACTAAAGCAGATTAGCAGTGTCCAGAGGCTGGGGGGAGGGGGCGTGGGGAGTGATCGCTTCATGGGTTTTATCTTGGGATGCTGGAAATGTTTTGGAACTACACAGAGGTGCTGGTTGCACCACCTCGTGCATATTCTAAGTTGCCCCGCACCGTATACTTTAAGAGGGTGCATTTCGTGTTGTCCAAAGTACATCCCAGTTAACAAAATGCGCTGCCAGAAAAAGGTGCAAATTCCTCTCGCTGGATCAGACACTACAATAGCAATTCTGAAGGGCAGATGCTCTAGGGCCTACCCTGTACGAATGAGTTTCAACCACGAACATCTCAGCTGTCATTTAGTGGACAGAGGTATGTTTTCTATGGAGGCTGCTTGTAAACTAGCAAACTCAGCTCAGGATTTCCACAAAGCTCAGACCAAAGGAGCCAAACCTTAAAAAGATTTACTCGAACCCTGGTTCTGAATGTTCCTGCAGCCCTTTTTTGTATATCACTCTGCTTATAACTCTTCGGTACAGTTACATTTTCCTCCTAAGAGCATCCACGCCGCCCATGAACTCTGAGCACCTACGTCCGCCAGGGACTGTTCTAGATGCTGTTTCGTGAAGAAGACAAAGTCCCTGTCCTGATGGGTTTTACTGCCTAGTAACTGAACACGCAGGCCTACCTCGTGTTGTTGGGATTCATTTTACTGCACTTCGCAGGTATCGTGTTTTTAACAAATTGAAAGTTTGGGGAGTCCCCCCCCCCCAGCTACGGAACAAGCCTGTTGGCGTCATTTTTCCGACAGCATTTGCTCACTTCGTGTCTTTGTGTCACATTTTGATCATTTTCACAGTATGTCAAACTTTTTCATTGTTATTACATCTGTTATGTTGATCTGTGATCAGTGATCATGAGCTGCTGAAAGCTCAGGGGACGATTAGCATTTTTTAGCAATAAAGTATTTTTTACTTAAGGTTTGCACACTTTTTTTTAAATTTTTTTTTCTTAATGTTTTTATTTATTTTGGAGACAGAGAAAGACAGAGCATGAGCAGGGAAGGGGCAGAGAGAGAGGGAGACACAGAATCAGAAGCAGGCTCCAGGCTCTGAGCCATCAGCACAGAGCCCGACGCGGGGCTCGAACTCACAGACTGTGAGATCATGACCTGAGCTGAAGTCGGACGCTCAACTGACTGAGCCACTCAGTCGCCCCAAGGTTTGCACACTTTTTATGTTGATTGATTGGTTGGCTTTTTTTTTTTAATGTTTATTTATTTTTGAGAGAGAGAGAGAGAGTCAGAGTGTGAGCAGGGGAGGGACAGAGAGAGAAGGAGACACAGAACCTGAAGCAGGCTCCAGGCTCTGAGCTGTCAGCACAGAGCCCAACACGGGGCTCGAACCCACGGACCGCGAGATCATGACCTGAGCTGAAGTCAGATGCTTAACCGACTGAGCCACCCGGGCGCCCTTAAAGTTTTTATTTTAATGCCAGTTAGTTAACATACAGTGTTATATTAGTTTTAGGTGGACACGATAGTGATTCGACAATTCCACACATCAGCCGGTGGTCATGGGTTAAATAGGTGATGGAGATTAAGGAGTGCACTTGCGGTGAGCACTGGGTGACGTGAGGCTTGTACATTTTTTAGACATGCTGCTATTGCACACTTCATAGACTACAGTATAGTGTAAGCAAAACTTTTATAGGTACTGGGAAACCAAAAAGTTCATTTGAATAGCTTTACCGTGCTATTCACTTTACTACCAGGGTCTGGAACCAAACCTGCAATCTCTGAGGTGCGTCCGTACCCACAAATCCCCTGGGAAACTGGGTGAAATGCAGATTTGGACTCATGCCCCAAGAGTCTGCATTCCAAACAGGCTGCCAGGTGATGCTGATGCCACTGGTCCAAGGACCACGCTTTAAGTACAAGGATGTGGGGATTCGCATAAAAATAGCCTTTCAAGTCCGCCTATATTACGATTTTGTTACACCTATATTTATAAAATTCCACCGCAGCCCTTCATTCTTTTCACCTTCTGTCTCATGTCTTTGCTTCACTTCGTAGATGAATTTCTTGATTTAAAAAGGCCAGTTAGAATGAATGTCTTTTCTTTTCCTCTCTTTTTGTTTTTTGGTTTTTGTTTTGTTTTGTTTGTTCATTTTTTTTTAATTTTTTTTTAACATTTTATTTATTTTTGAGACAGAGACAGAGCATGAACAGGGGAGGGTCAGAGAGAGGGAGACACAGAATCTGAAACAGGCTCCAGGCTCTGAGCTGTCAGCACAGAGCCCAACGCGGGGCTCGAACTCACGAACCGCGAGATCATGACCTGAGCCGAAGTCAGACGCTCAACCGACTGAGCCACCCAGGCGCCCCTTGTTTGTTCGTTTTTGCACAAGGAAAGAAACTGCTAGAAGACATATTCCCATAGGGCTTTTTTTTTAAAAAAAAAAAAGCTTATTTATTTATTTATTTATTTTGAGAAGGTGGGGGGAAGGAGCCGAGAGAGAGAATCCCAAGCAGGCTCCTCACTGCCAGTGCAGAGCCTGATGCGGGGGCTTGAACCCACAAACCTTGAGATCACGACCTGAGCAGAAGTGGGAAGTATAACCAACTGGGAACCCAGGTGCCCCTAGGACGTCTTTTGAGCTATAACAACTTCACTTTTCCTCAGCTTTGGCACCACTGACATCTGGGCCTGAGTCATTCTTTACCACGGTGTGGGGGAGGGCTGTCCTGTGCCTTCTAGGCTGTTCAGCGGCTTCTCTGGACCCCACCCACTGAGCATCCCTCGGTGGTGACAATCCAGATGTCTCTAGACATCACCAAATGTCGCTGGGAGGCCAAAATCGCCCTATTGGAGCACCACTGTTTTATTCCTCGCAAGCTTACCACTCCCCTGATGGTAAAAGACATTCATAATAACTATCCTCATCTGGACACAGACACTGTTCTTCGAAGATGGCATCTCTTATTCATTTAATCTTCCCCAAAACTCTAGGGCGTCCTTTTACTGTCCCCATCCTTATAAGAGGAGACCAAGGCACAGAGCAATCGAGTTATTTTTCCAAGTTCATGCAGCTGGTCAGTGGCAGAGACAAGATTCAAGCCGGGTCCTCTGGCTCCAGAACCTGCTTTCTTGTGCTTTCTACTTTCCCTCAGGGTGTGGGATCTATCAGATTGGATTTTTTTTTTCTTATTCTTTGTGTCTCCAAAGCTGCAACGTGTTGTTGAGAAATTCGAGTCACTTCTCACTAATGACACTCCATGGGCAATGGGAGAGAAGAGAGAAGTCGCATCGTGGGCCACAACTCTTCTCCAGACTGTAGAATCGAGCGCTCTAGAAACTGCCTTGAAATCCCCAGAGCAAAAAATCCAGAAAATTCACAACAGTACTGTGGGTAAGAAGAGGAGCTGGCCTGATACACACGGGGGCTATTACAAGCTGGAGTCTGGGTTACACAGTTAGAAAAGTAAATAAACACGCTGCCTGAGTCCATTTATATAGAATTCTAGAAAGTACAGTCTAATCTATAGTGACAGGAGAAGGGGGAGAGAGGAGAAAAAGAGCATGAGACAATTTAAGGAGACTGTTGGGAATGAGAGACACGTTCAGTACCTTGATTGTGGTGTTAGTATCACAGGTGCATACCGTATACACACTCTATGAAACTCATCAAATTGTACACTGTTTTATATGCAATTTGTTGCACATTAATCACACCTCCATAGAGCTGTTAGGAAACGAAGGGAAAGGGAAGGGAAGGGAGGAAAGAAAAGAGAAAAGAGAGAAAAGAAAAGAAAAGAAAAGAAAAGAAAAGAAAAGAAAAGAAAAGAAAAGAAAAGAAAAGGAAGGGAAGAAAGAAAAGAAAAGAAAGGGAAGGGAAGGGGAAAGGGAAGGGGAAAAGAAAGGAAAGGAAAGGAAGAAAAGAGAAAAGAGAGAAAAAAAAGAAAAGGAAGGGAAGAAAGAAAAAAAGAAAGGGAAGGGAAGGGGAAAGGAAAGGGGAAAGGAAAGGAAAGGAAAGGAAAGGAAAGGAAAGGAAAGGAAAGGAAAGGAAAGGAAAGGAAGAAAAGAGAAAAGAGAGAAAAGAAAAGGAAGGGAAGAAAGAAAAGAAAAGAAAGGGAAGGGAAGGGAAGGGGAAAGGGAAGGGGAAAAGAAAGGAAAGGAAAGGAAAAGGAAGGGAAGGGAGGAAGGAAAAGAGAAAAGAGAGAAAAAAGAAAGGAAAGGAAAAGAAAAGAAAGGAAAGGAAGGGAAGGGAAAAGAAAAAAGAAAGGAAAGGAAAGGGAAGGGAAGGGAAGAAAGAAAAGAGAGAAAAGAAAAGGAAGGGAAGAAAGAAAAGAAAAGAAAGGAAAGGGAAGGGAAGGGGAAAGGGAAGGGGAAAGGAAAGGAAAGGAAAGGAAAGGAAAGGGAGGAAAGAAAAGAGAAAAGAGAGAAAAGAAAAGAAAAGGAAGGGAAGAAAGAAAAGAAAGGAAAGGGAAGGGAAGGGGAAAGGGAAGGGGAAAAGAAAGGAAAGGAAAGGAAAGGGAAGGGAAGGGAAGGGAGAAAGAAAAGAGAAAAGAGAGAAAAAAGAAAGGAAAGGAAAAGAAAAGAAAGGAAAGGAAGGGAAGGGAAAAGAAAAAAGAAAGGAAAGGAAAGGAAAAGAAAAAAGAAAAGAAAAGAAAACATGATCAATGGTTTCCAATCCTGAGTCTAGGATTTTGGCTTAAAAGTAGTTTGGTTGTTGTTTTTTTAAGTGTGTTTCTTTATTTTGAGAGAGCACTCACAGGCATGAGCAGGGGCGGGGAAGAGATAAAGGGGGAGAGAAAGGATCCCAAGCAGGCTCCCCACTAACAGTGTGGAGCCCAACGGAAGCTCGAACTCGTGAACCTGTGAGATCATGACCTGAGCTGGAACCAAGTCAGACGCTTAACCTACTGAGCCACCCAGGCGCCCCTAAGATTTTATTTTTAAGTATTCTCCATACCCAGTGTGGGACTCTGACTCACGACTCTGAGATCACGAGACACATGCTTCATCCACCAACGGAAAAGTAGCGCTTTTTTGCCCAATAGTTACTGGCACATGTCACAGTGACAGTATGTCAAGCATCCCAGAAGGAACACCTCACTGCATATTTTTTTTAATAAAAACACTTTTATCACCCTTGTCATATATATGTATGCTATAACCAGGTGAGGAGATGATATTGTTAAATAGCTTGACTTTAGCAATCATTTCACTATTTTATAAAATACCATAGCAAAACCCAGTATTAGATTTTTTAAAACATAGAAAAAAAACACACACAAACAAACTAAATTTAGGCCAGCCAAATCTGCCCACAGCCCGGTCTTCCCATCCTATAGCCACATAGGTACACATCTGATGAAGAAACATAGTTCCCGTGTGTGTGATTTTGTGCATGCAGTTTTCACGCATTACATCACTAACACATTTCCGTGTAAATGGTATACGTCATCATTACCTACATTATTATCTTCAACGGTTTATCAAATTGCACTGTATATAATTTATTTGTACTATATTTATTTCCCTATTCTGCGAATTGTGGGTTGTTGCCAAAGAACCCCGTGAAAAAGACCATTGAAAATTTATCTGTGTACATTTGTTTGATATTTTCTTGGGATAAATTCATAGATGAAGAATCATTAGGTCAAGGAGAAAAGAAACATTTTATAGAGTTTGATGCATATCACCACATTGGCCTCCAGAAATGCTGTTTGCTGTGTTTTTATTCAGCTCAGGGATATCAAAGGATTTGTGTATGCCTACCTAAACATTCTGTTTTACCAATTTGCATGATGAGATAGTTTATGCTCTATAAAAATAATAATAATAATTTTTAATAGAAAATAAAATCCAATCCCTAACCTAACCTTCTTGGGAAACTGGAATCAGGATTCATTTATTAATTTGTTTGTTCATTCATTCACTCACTCATTTCATTCAAAATTAAACCATTTTTCAGATTACAAGTAGCTCTCACCTTTCCTGACCTGGCCAGGTCCTAACTGATGGGAAACTGGTGCCCTGACCTCAGTGGGTTTCATTTCCCTCATCTGTGAATGGGGATAATACCATGAATGGGGAGATACAGGAAGAACCCAACTGTATCCATCACCCAGCTTCAACAATTTCTAACCCATAGCCAGCCTTAACCATCTGCTAATGTTTAAGTTAAATATTTCCATGAGCTTTTTTCTTGGTGGCAATTCTCCTGTGACCTCATTTTCATCGGAAGCATGGTTCCCCATTATAGAGATAAGCCATCAATTATTGACTCAGTTTCTCTTTGTTGAACATTTAGATCACTTCCTGTTTTCCACACTATCACCTATGCTGCTATGAACTTTCTCATAACTAAATCTTCCCTCCCGTCCATGTCGTTTTCTGAGAATAAAATTCCTAGGAACAGAATTGTTGCTTCAAAGATGATCGCTAGAGAACGTTAGTTACAGACTTGTATTTCAGGGGGGGCCTCGGTGGCTCAGTCAGTTAAGCGTCCGACTTCAGCTCAGGTCATGATCTCACGGTTTGTGAGTTCAAGCCCCCAGTCTCTGTGCTAGGAGCCTGCTTCGAA
The DNA here is from genome assembly GCF_028018385.1 of Neofelis nebulosa. Classification (NCBI taxonomy): domain Eukaryota; kingdom Metazoa; phylum Chordata; class Mammalia; order Carnivora; family Felidae; genus Neofelis; species Neofelis nebulosa. The sequence goes on from NC_080785.1 coordinate 159,756,178, forward strand.
TTCTGTGTCTCCCTCTTTTTCTGCCCTTCCCCTTCCCCCACTCATGTTCTCTCTCTCTCTCTCTCTCTCTCTCTCTCTCTCTCTCTCTCTCTCAGAAATAAACATAAAAAAAAAAAGAACTTGTTTTTCAGGAGTTAAGGAGTTAACTTCTTAACTTCAGTTTCCTCATTTGGATAATGGTCCCTCATGGGGTTATATGACAATGTACAGTGCCTGGAACATTCTAGACATTCAGTAAATGTTGACCTGTTCATGTTGCTATTCACATTTTTAAACTTGCCTGTTGTTTTTCTCACCAGCTATTGAAACTCTAGTTGTTACAGACAATTGCTCTGAAGAAGGAAAGGTCTTCAGCTTGAACACCTACATGAACTCAGTGGACATCCGTTGCAATGACATCGTGCAGGAAAACGTGAAAGGTACATGTAGTGGCTGCATTCAGAACCTCTAAGACACACAGATCAGCATCATTATGTGAGTCATTGAGAGAGTCGCCAATAAGATCTTTCCTAATTGGTTTGTTACCCGAAGACTGTGTCATTTGAGTCTTTTCCTTAAAAAAAAAAAAAAAAAAAAAAAAAAACAACTCCCCAAAGTGGAGGCTTTCTATTCTTCAGTGTGGAAGACACTTCTTTGCAATTTGGAGGCTTTTCTGTCCAGGTCTCCGACGGGGTTCACCCAAATGCAGTCCCTGAGAGAAGCATAAGGAGTGTATTTGGGATGTGATTCCAGGAGGCATCGGTAGGCGTATTAGTCACCGTTCCCCAGAGAAACAGAATCGATAGGATATGTGTGTGGGCAGAAAGAGAAACAGAGATCTTAAGAAATTAGCTCATGTGATTGTGGAAAGTAGCAAGTCTAAACTCTAGCCAGCAGGCCGGAGACCCAGGGAAGAGTTAATGTCGTAGCTGCAGACCAAAGACAGCCGAGAGACAGAATACCCTCTTGTTTGGGAGAAGTCAGTCTTTTTCTTAAGGCCTGCAACTGATTGGGTGATGGAGGGTAATCTACTTTATTCAAAGTCTCCTGATGGAAATGTTACCCTCATCTGAAAAATACCTTTACGGCAACACCCGGACTCACATTTGACCCAACAGCTGGGTAGCATGGCCTAGCCACATTGACACAAAATTAACCATCCCAGTAGGGGAGAGAGGAAATGAGACAGAGAAGAGGGGACGGCCACTACAGGTGTCAGTATGTCAGTGAGCAGATTTGCTGCAGGTGGTAACTGTGACCCGCCCTACCGAGCTCTCCCATTCTGCCCTGTGTACAAATCAAACACACTCCCTACAGGGAATGCCCCCAGGCAGAGAGTTACAATTGTTCGCAATAGAATCTATCAGCAGATAAGAAACCCGGGGCGCCTGGGGGGCTCAGTCAGTTAAGCATCTGACTCTTGATTCGGCTCAGGTCACCATCCCTGGGTCATGGGATCAAGCCCTGTATCAGGCCCTCTGCTGAGTATGGAGCCTGCTTGGGAATCTCTCCTTCCCTCTCTCTGCCCTCTCCCCTGCTCGTGTGCGCTCGCTCTCTCTCTGTCAAACCCAAGAGGGCCCCGGGAATAGTCAAGGCACCTACAGCACCTGCTAATCCTCTGTACAAAGGAATGGATTGTTAAACTATTAACTGTCCCAGTGCTGCCAGACTTTCTGGTGTTTCAAGAGAAACCAAAAATCAGGTGGGTTGCATGAATACCTTCAATTTTTTTTAAATGTTTATTTATTTTTGAGAGAGAGAGAGACAGCATGAGCAGGGGAGGGGCAGAGAGAGAGAGAGAGAGACCCAGAATCCGAAGCAGGCTCCGGGCTCTGAGCCGTCAGCACAGAACCCGACACAGGGCTCGAACTCACAAACCGTGAGATCGTGACCTGAGCCCAAGTGAGATGCTTAACCAACTGAGCCACCCAGGTGCCACGAATACCTTCGGTTTTCAAATTTGGTCTTACGATAGCTGCCATGGCGTTATAACTGGTGTGACGTGATAAATGAGGTCTTAAAATCCCATCCTGTAAATGTGGGTACAGCTGGTCTGTAATGTCAGCAAAAGTCCCAAAGGAAAGACAACGAAACGTGGACAACTAACCACATGCTGAACTGAGGAAGTGAGGCAATTAGTTCCTGTTACTTCCTCTCCTCCCCCAAAAAGATAAGCGCGTGAATCTGCCCTGTTCGAGAACGGGCCAGGCGGAGGATAGAAGCCAACCTCCAGCCACGTGATTCACACCGGCATTGTCCCCAGGTTCTTCGGAAACTCACGATTTGTGGAGAGTGTGCACGACTGCCCCGTGCAAGCCAGACAAAAACACATCTGTGGCCCCGCTTGCTCTTTAATCGCATCCTGGGGTCGTGGGGGGTCAGGATTTCACATAGGAATTCAGAGACGACACAGCTCAGCCCACAACAGCTGCCTATGCTGAATTGTTTAAGTAAATTACAGACATCGTAATGTGGAGCCCCTGGCCTAGAGGTGCCCAGTACGGGACTATTCACCCTCCCCCAGTGATGCCCCATAGTCTCATCTCTGGACATTTGCATTATCTGTTCCTCTGCCAGGAATGCCAACCACCACTCCACTGGGTGAACTGTTACTCTTCAACACAGCCTACCCCGCACCTCCTCCATGAGGCCTCCCAGGACTGCGCACTTCCATCACGGCACCAAAACCTGACCCTCCCTCCTCTACGTTCCCCCAGCATCTCGAGCCTACCCCATCCTGGCATCTAACGTGTTGTGCTGTGTCTTGATTGACACGTCTTTGTCTCCCCCACTGTGCTGGAATCCCCATAAGGACCAAAATCATGAATGATTTCTTTCTATAGTCACCACGAGGGGCACATCACCTGGAGAACAGGGACAAATGTTCGCTGAATTAAATCCACATTTAGGGCGATGCCTCAACATTCCCAATGAGAGAAAAGAACCCATTGACAGATGTGTGACAAGCTCAGAGAGGGACATTTGTCTGTCCCTCAGGCTGTGTCTATTCTTTGTCATGGCAGCCATCCTGCGTCCAGTAGGGATGTTGAGCAGCAGCCTCTCCCCCACCTTGATTCACTAGACGTCAGTAGCCGTCACCCAGTGCGACAACCAAAAATGCCTCCAGACATTGCCCAATGTCCCAAGAGGGGGCAGAATTGCCACTCCCCCCCCCCGCCCCCGCCAACTGAGAAATGCTCATCTAGAGCGACCTTATAAATGACCTTCAAAGAGCAACAACTTTAAGATCGAAGGGAGGTGTTACCAACTCGCCCCGAAGACACCCACCGGAGGTGAGCTGGGACTGTCCCAGGTAATTCGAGACAGACAGTCACATGACACCACGTCCCCTGTAAAACATCTCAGAGAACAAACCCAGGCCACAGAGGCTGACCTTGGAAAAGTACAGCCACCCTTCTCTTTTCTGCTTGTGATTTTGCTCGTAACCAGAATACCTCTGCTCAAAACTAAGCTGTTTCTAAGCATAAGAGCAGGTGGACAGATCACCTGCCCGTCTTTTCCGTCCACCTACCGCTGTTTCACTCTGACAAATGCAAAACTGTCATGAACTCAGAGAAACAGAAATGAATCGCTTCTGTTCCCTCAGGCAAGACCAGAGAAGCCTGAGTAGAGAAGCGTGTGAAGAATTTATTCGAACAGGAATTTATTTTACTGCAGAGCTAGTAAGGGACTTTTTTTTTTTTTTTTTTTTTTAATTTATTTTTGGGACAGAGAGAGACAGCATGAACGGGGGAGGGGCAGAGAGAGAGGGAGACACAGAATGGGAAACAGGCTCCAGGCTCTGAGCCATCAGCCCAGAGCCTGACGCGGGGCTCGAACTCACGGACCGCGAGATCGTGACCTGGCTGAAGTCGGACGCTTAACCAACTGCGCCACCCAGGCGCCCCTAGTAAGGGACTTTTATCCAGAAACCTGTTAACCTGTTTCCGGTCCCTACAATCCTCACTCATCCACATAGATGGCCTCTGCGGCATGGACTTCTCTGTGGCTACAAAGAAAAAAGAAAACTTATGGACATGGGAATATGGTCATAGCATCCTGTAACTCTGTATAACCCATACTATAGCCCGTAATCCATTATATTCAAGCTAACTACAAATGCATTTGTTTTCTCCTTTTATATAAACAAGAGAAACTTATTTTCTCACAGTTCTGGAGGCTACAAGTCTGAGATCAAGGCGCAGGCAGGGTGGGTTTCTTCTGAGGCCTCTCTCCTTGGCAGATGGCCACCTTCTCTGTCTTCACACGGTCTTTTCCCTGTGAGTGCACGTCTCCGGTCTCTCTTTGCGTGTCCAGAGTTCTTCTTCTTTACTCTTCAATGCAGCTCAGCTCTCACCCCCTCCATGATGCCTCCCAGGATTGCCTATTTCCATCACGGCACCAAAGTCAGGTCCTCCCTCCTCTGGCCCCATCTTTATAAAGGCCCTGTCTTCAAACAGTCACATTCTGAAGGACTTGAACTTAATGAATTTGGGGGGTAGGGGGGACACAATTTGGCCCATCCTATTGATATATGCCATATGCATGTCCTTCCACTGTATCATAGTTATAAATACATGATATAAATATATCATGTGCATTTTTACTTTTAGCCTATTAAAGTATGTTAAATTATGGCATTCTTTTGCTTAACATCCTTTAGTGCCTTTCCACTAGCTTAAAATAAAAGATCTTTTTTTTCTTTTAGAGAGGAGAGAGAGGTGGGGGGGAGGGGGGAAGGGCAGAGATAGAGAGAATCCCAAGCAGGCTCCACACTGCCAGTGCAGAGCCCCACACAGGGCTCGAACCCATGAACCCTGAGATCATGACCTCAGCTGAAATCAAGAGTCAGCCACTTCCTTCTCCACCCAGCCGCCCCAACCACTGTCTTAAAATAAAAGCAAAAGCCCTCCTCAAGGCTTATAAGGCCCTGCAGGATCTGCCCCCATCACCCCTGCCCTCTCCCCTCCCCCCTACACACTCTCCACCCTACACACCCCTCTTCAGCCACACTGACCTCCTCCCTGTTCCCTGAACCAGCTGGGCACGTTCTCTTCTGTCGATGCCCACCTGGCCCTCCCTGCCATCACTCTGCTGTCTGAAAACTGTCTGAAATAGCATCCGCCAGATCTGCCTGTCCCCTCACCTCACTTAATTTTCTCCGTAGGACTGATCATCCTGTGACATAGGCTTTTATTGGTTTGTTTATGTTTGTTTGCTTCTCTCCTGGACCAGAAAGTAAGATCCCTAAGAAGTGGTTTATCCTGTCCCCCACTGTATCTCCAGAATAGTGTCTGGAACATAGTAGGCATTCCATCAAAGAAAACTGAATATGTGAATAGGTAGAGGTATAGGTATATTATGATCTCTTTTCTTTTCAATATTTATTTATTTTTGAGAGAGAGACAAAGACAGAGACAAGCAGGGGAGGAGCAGAGAGAGAGGGAGACACAGAATCTGAAGGAGGTTCCAGGCTCTGAGCTGTCAGCACAGAGCCCGACGTGGGGCTCGAGCCCACGAACCACAAGATCATGACCTGAGCCGATGTCGGACACTCAACCGACTGAGCCTCCCAGGCTCCCCATATTATGATTTCTATATACACTATTTCTAGATCTGGTTTACGTATATAATATACGGAAGGAGATGATTACATTCATACATACAAAGAGATAGACATACGTGTAACCCAACTATTAACGGGTTTCCTTAAGTCCAGTCTCAACATTATTCTTCATCCAAAAGGAATGCAAAGCAAATGCTCCAAGTCTTGAGAAATAAGCCAGTCTTTCTGGAAGTCTCCAGAAGGCAGCAGAAGAAGTGGAATGACACCACATAAGACCCACCCAACTTTCTGAGTTTCCTCCTCTTCGAGGCTGACCCACCTTTCTCCTCTCCTCTTCCCTCAAAATCCCATCAGCCTCTTCTTGGCCCTCCCCCCAACTTTGATATCATTTTCTCCTAAGGCCAGCAGTGTCCTCTCTTACACAAATCAGCTTAACCTCTCTCGGTCCATCCAGTTCTTCCCCCAAGTTTTCCCCTATTCAGTCCAGAAAAAGAGTTCAGGGCCAAAAACATGAAGTCTGTGTCAGAGGTGGAAAAGGGAGAGACAGTGAGAATCTCTATTGCACTCGCGCTCAGGTATGTGACTATGTGTGCACACGTATACCTGTGTATATGCACGTGTGTGTGTGTGTGCGCATGTATCATAGGCGTGGGGAAGGAATGGTGGCATTTTTTTTCAGACTCTCATTTCTCCGATTCCTCAGGTCCCACCGCAATTGCCTTTATTTCATACTCTTCTCTTGGAAACATCATAAACGCAACGTTCTTTGAAGAGGCAAATGGCAAAGACCGAGTTTACCTGAACTCTCAGGTAGTGAGTGCCGCTATTGGACCCGAAAGGAATACATCTCTCCCCAAGTCTGTGATTCTGACTTTTCAGCACGTGAAGGTGGGTCAGAGCTGCTCTTTGAGCGTGCTTAGGGGGTCTTGGAGGTGGACCAAACAATGTGCACTCCCTCCCCGGTCTGGGCTTCTGGACTGTGCCGTCGAATACCGTAGCCAGGAGCCTCGTGAAACGTGGTGGGTCTGAATTGAGATTCAGAAGATGTAGTATTTCTGGATTTAGACTCAGTATTCCAAGAGTTTGAACCAGTCCTAAGAAAACCACCATGCAAAGCAGCTCATTAATAATTTTTCGGGGGCTGCTGGCTGGCTCAGTCGGTGTAACCTACGCCTCTTGATCTCGGGGTTGTGGGTCTGAACCCCACGTTCAGGGTAGAGATTACTTTTTTTTTTACATTTATTTATTTTTGAGAGACAGAGTGAGAATGGAGGAGGGGCAGAGAGAGAAGGAGACACAGAATCCGAAACAGGCTCCAGGCTCTGAGCAAGCGTTCAGCACAGAGCCCGATGCGGGGCTCGAACCCACGAACCGTGAGATCATGACCTGAGCCGAAGTCAGACACTTAACCGGCTGAGCCACCCAGGCACCCCTACTGTTTTTTTAATCTGAAAAAATAATAATAATAATTTGGGGGTGCCTGGGTGGCTCGGTTGGTTAAGCATAGGACTTGGAATTTTATTTTATTTTTGAATTTACATGCAAGTTAGTTAGCATAGAGTGCTGTAATGATTTTAGTAGAGTCTAGTGATTCACCCCCCATGTATAACACCCAGTGCTCATCCCAACAAGTGTCTTCCCTAATGCCCCTTACCCATTTAGCCCACCCCCCACCCACAACCCCTCCAGCCACCCTCAGTTGATTCTTTGTATTTAAGAGTCTCTTATGGGGCACCTGGGTGGCACAGTCAGTTAAGCGTCCGACTTCGGCTCAGGTCATGATGGATGTTAATTAACTTTGTTGTGCAGCGTATGCATAGATCAAATAATTATGTTGAATACCTTACACTTACGTAATTTATATGTCAATTATATCTCAAGAAAGCTGGCAAAGATATATAAACTTATTTTTTAATTTTAAAGAAAATAAGAATTGAGGGGGAGAAAGTGGGGACATGTCGGTTTCGCCTACCCGAGGCCTAAAATCTAAGTATGGAATTTTTGATATATGGCATCTAGAGATGGTCTAGCGAATTATCAAAGGAGATACAGCCTCCCAACAGGAGAACATTTTCCTCGTCTCCTTGGCCCCATGAAGTGATGCTCTGGAAACCCCTGGGAGAAAAAGAAGAGGTGGAAGGCTGATTCTGTTCTCTCTCTCCTGGCGACATTTCTTTCCTAAACTTCCCCGTCTCATTGCATGAGCAGTTGTTTTATAAGGGGTCAGGGACAGAACTGGTATGAAGGCATCATGGAAATTTGCCTTCGGGAGTGTTTAGGAGAAAACTCTATGAGCCATAGATACTTGATTTTATTTTATTTTAAAGTTTATGTATTAATTTTGAGAGAGAGAGAGAGAGAGAGAGAGAGAGGGACAGAGAGAATCCCAAGCCGGCTCTGATGTCAACACAGAGCCCGACGTGGGCTCAAACTCACCAACCATGAGATCAAGACCGGAGACGGGATCAAGAGTCAAACGCTTAACCAACGGAGCCATCCAGGCGCCCCTCTTTCATTTACTTTTGTTTGTTTGTTTGTTTGTTTGCTTGACTTCCTGGTGGCAGATAAAGTCCTGAAACCAATGACGTCCTGTAAAATTCTGGCCCCCCAGAGAGCCTTGATTTTGTTTCGTGTTACATGGAACTCCAACAGCACTGCGACTGTGGGAACAGGCGTCCCGGCAGGCATCCTCTTCAGTTAGAATAAAAATCTCCTGAGTCACTTCTAAGCGGCCACGTGTCTGTTCACTTGCCACCCCAGTGTAGACCCACACGCTGAGAGTTGTCCGTCCCAAGGAAGAACGTGACGAGCCCTTCTACTTTCAGATGAAGCCCAGCAGTGAAAAGGCCATCTGCGTCTACTGGAAAAGCATGAACGAGGGCGGCCAGTGGTCCAGCGACGGCTGTTTCCTGATACAAGCGAACAAAAGTCACACCATATGCAACTCCACCCACCTGTCCAGTTTTGCTGTCCTCGTGGCCCTAACCAACCAGGTACAACGTGTACATTTAATTCCTCCAGCCAGCCCTGTGTCAGCCCCTCTGGGGGGATGATAAATACTCTTTAAAAAAAATGGGAGGGGTGCCTGGGTGGCTCAGTCGGTTGAGCGTCCGACTTCGGCTCAGGTCACGATCTCAAGGTTGGTGGGTTCGAGCCCCACATCGGGCTCTGTGCTGGCAGTGCTTGGGAGTCTCTCTCCCTCTCTCTCTGCTCCTCCCCTGCCTGCACTCTCTCTCTCTCTCAAAATAAATAAACTTTAAAAAATCTAAAAACAGACACAACTAAACCATGTTCTCAGGGGTTGCATACTTAGGTGGTAAAACTATGAAGATAATCAGGAATTGCTTATCCTAAAAGGATCACGGTTACCTCTGGGGGAGAAGGTGGTTTGCAATTGGAAAGAGCTTCTGGGATAATGTCTACAGACTAATGATCTTACCAACCATTTAGTAATTATGGATCATGTGATACGTGTGTGTGTGCTCTTTTCTATATGTGCATTATATTTCACAAGTTTTAAGGTTAAAAAAAACACAAAGGATTAAGAAATTCTATAAAGTGACATTGAAATAAGTGAAAATCCCCATGTGATTATAAGAGACGGCAACTGTCATTTCCCACCGGTGAGTCTCGCTTGAGTCTGCGTGGCTCATCAGACTTGTGGCTCCTGTCTTTAAGGAGATGAGCCCCAAGAGCTGAATTAGACAGATGCCTTAGTTTGGGATCTCCTGTAAGCAGATCCTGAGACAAAAAATTTGAGGGCAAGTAGTTTCTCTGGGAGGCGACCCCAAGACACATCAGTAGGACAGTAGGGAGGTGAGACAGAGAAGAGAAGGCAGCCAGTAAGCGGTATGTCAAAGAGGAAGTTACTGGGGCACCTGGGTGGCTCAGTCAGTTTGATTTCTGCTCAGGTCATGATCTCAGAGTCGTGAGATCGAGTCCCACATCGCACTCCCCATCAGGAAGGCAGCCTACTTAGGATTCTCTCTCTCTCCCTCTCCCTGTGTCCCTTCCCTTCCCTCTAAAAGAGAGAGGTGGGGAGAGGGAGGGGGAGAGAGAAAGTTACCAACGTAGACAACTGGGACTCAATCCCATTGGGTACTCCTGGGAGATATCCTAGAACATGCATTTCAGAGCCTTCCCACATAAAGGTGAGGGAGCTGGGATATTTATCCACCAATGCCATAACTTGTATTGTTTGAGGGAAGCTTCTAGGGGTATTAACATCCTGGTACTTGTGACCCCTCTGGCATGTCCAGGCATGCTCCTGTGGCAGGAGAAATAGTCTCCGGCAGGGTCACTGGATTTCACAGAAAACGGCCAAAGGACAGGTAGCAGAGAGCGTGAGGGGCCTCTGCGACACAGGGCTTCCTTTATCTCTGGAGTGCAAGACTTAGCCTAGCACATTCTTTCATTTCCACGTGAATCTGCTGTACAACATAGAGCCTATGGTTAACACAGTATTGTGCACTTAAAAACTTGTCAAGAGCGTCGATCTCGTGTTGTTTCTTACCACAGAAAGAAAAAAGCAAGGGGGACACAGGATCGTGGAGGTGATGGATAGTTTATTACCTTGACTGTGGTGATGGCATCATAGGTCTGTGCCTATGCCCAAACTCATCAAAATGTGTGCATTCAACGTGTGCAATATTTTGTATGTTACATATACCTCAGTAAAGCCGGGAAGAAGACGACTTAATCTGACAGACGCTTCTTAAACTCTTATCAACTGGCTTCATGCCTATGTTTGGGATGCCGCATTCCAAAGGGGGGGAAATTAATCCTGGAGACTGACTGTGATGTCCTCCTTGGTGGGTCCCAGGAGGAGGATCCCGTGCTGGTTGTCATCACCTACGTGGGGCTGGGCCTCTCTCTGCTGTGCCTCCTCCTGGCAGCCCTCACCTTCCTCCTGTGCAAAGCCATCCAGAACACCAGCACCTCGCTCCACCTGCAGCTCTCGATCTGCCTCTTCCTGGCCCACCTGCTCTTCCTCACGGCCATCGACCAGACCAAGATCAAGGTACTGACACTGTCACAGAGGACCCCCTGCCCTGAGCCACGGGATGCTCAGTTCGTGGAGCCCTGCTGCACTGATACCTTAATAAAATGGCCTTGGGTGACAGGGAGGCTGGAGGGGTAAATAGCCTATTTCACGTTGACTGATGAAGCAGAAGACAATCCTCTCTCAACAACTCGACCCTATATATATATATATATACGAGTTCTCCCCACTGGCAAGGTATGGGAGGGGTCCTGGGGCCACCCTCCTCCCTGACAGTCCCTCCTGGTGACTCCTTCCTCCTCCCCCAGCTGCTGTGCGCCATCATCGCGGGGGCCTTACACTATCTCTACCTGGCCTCCTTCACCTGGATGCTCTTGGACGGTCTACACCTCTTCCTCACGGCACGCAACCTGACGGTGGTCAACTACACCAGTGTGAGTAGGTTCATGAAGTGGCTCATGTTCCCTGTGGGCTATGGAGTCCCGGCTCTAATCGTGGCCATTTCTGCTGCATCCAGACCTTCCCTTTATGGAACACCCACCAGGTGAGTGCAAATTCCCACTGCCCCTACCTTCTCCAGCACAACTGTGGCCATCATAGAACCAATAGCGATTTAATTTCCCCCGAACGTGATAGGCAGAGGAAAGGTCAGTGCCCACTCCGAAGACATCTCTCTGGTGGAATTTTGTGTTCCTTGAACTGTTTTTAAGTCCTTAAGATTTAATTATTTTAAGGGGCACCTGGGTGGCGCAGTCGGTTAAGCGTCCGACTTCAGCCAGGTCACGATCTCGCAGTCCGTGAGTTCGAGCCCCGCGTCAGGCTCTGGGCCGACGGCTCGGAGCCTGGAGCCTGTTTCCGATTCTGTGTCTCCCTCTCTCTCTGCCCCTCCCCCGTTCATGCTCTGTCTCTCTCTGTCCCAAAAATAAAAATAAAAAAAAATTAAAAAAAAAAGATTTAATTATTTTAAATGTTCATTATGAAGTATTTAATCATTATATATTACACATTCTAGTGATTCTCTATCCACAAAGGCCAATGTTCTCTTGACTCACTTCTCATCTCTCTCTTAGATGCTGGCTCCACACAGACAAAGGATTTGTATGGACCTTCCTGGGCCCCGTCTGCACCATCTTCTCCGTGAGTAACACGTGACATCAGAGCATCCTGCCTGCCAAAGTGATGGTCATTCAAAGACCAGGTGTACCAGGAGGGTTACAGGCAGCGGGAGCAATCGTTCCAGTTGGCCCAGGACTGATGAGAGACCCCCCCCCCCAGGATGCAGGAATTTCCGTTGCAACAACAGGACTAACATGTTTCCTGAGACCTGGGACTTTCAGTGCTAAAATTGGGAGTTTCCATGCGAACTGCATCGAAGTGCTCGCCAAAGTTACAGGACAAACACATGCCTGAGTTACAGGGTGGTTGGTCTAGTCTTCTAGGACTTCTACAAAAGGCAAAAGCTTCTTACCTGCCGGGTTAGGTGTTGGATGAGCTAGGAGGATGCTTACCAGATGTGGAGTGAATTTAATACACCTGTGGGCTTTCTGCAGATTAATCTGGCCTTCTTTCTGATGACCTTCTGGATTGTGAAAAACAAGCTCTCCTCCCTCAACAGAGATGTGTCCACCCTCCAGAACACCAGGTGAGGAGGAGTCAGAGGAATGTCCCCCATCCAGAGCATTATCCTCAGAGCTCCAAGGATCTGATGTCCAGAGAGAATGGACTTTGCCCTGATACACAGGGATTGCTTCCATGCCTTACCTAGTAGGTCCTGAGAACATTTCTATCCTTACAACACACTCAAAACATCACATAACAGTTCCCAGAACCCAACGCACCCTTTCATGGTCATGCCTTCATGTGTTTTAGGCCCCCTGCCTTCCCCTTCTCTTGCCCCACGTGAACGCAGGTTCATCAACCACATGTCACATCACTTAGGAGTTTGGGGATGCCCTTTCCTTTCCTCAACTTTGCACAGAATCAGTGGCCTCTATTCTGGGCAAAACACATTCTGGGTCAGGTCATGGAGAAGGTGGGGACAGGAACAGCCCTGGATGGGATCTGGGCAGAAGTACCTCACTTTGCAAATGTTACAAGTGATCATTTGTTTTTGTCTTGCCACCAGACTCTAAGGGCTGTGGAAACAGAAGTCTTGTCTTGGTTGTTCTGAATGCCCAAGCCCCAGCCTAGGGCCAGGGGCACAGAATGTTCTCGACGATGTCAGCTGAACAAAATTAGGGGTCTTCCTGAAACATCGTGACCTTTTTGAAACTCACATTCTGGAGTGTCACTACCATCCCTAGTCCTAGTCAAACTGCCATCCCTGACCCAAACACCATTTCTTTTTATGGAATCATTGACGATAAAGATCCAAGTTGATCGCTACTCAGTAGGAAGCATCCGTGGAGTGGACTTGAAAACAGGTGGGGTGGGGAGGGGGCTGTTGCTCCCGGTGCATCACGAGCCTCCTCTCTCCTCCTACCCAGGATGCTGACATTCAAAGCGACGGCTCAGCTCCTCATCCTGGGCTGCACGTGGTGTCTGGGCATCCTGCAGGTGGGGCCAGCTGCCCGCATCATGGCTTACCTCTTCACCATCATCAACAGCCTGCAGGGAGCGTTCATCTTCCTGGTGTACTGCCTCCTCAGCCAGCAGGTAAACACCAACCCCTTTTTTTATTGTCATAAAGTTAGGACATAGTGTAATGAACCCTTGAATCGTTTCAATCTATGTTCTCTGAATTTTCATATAAGCTGTGAGCCATGTGTAAACACTATGTTCTCTCTACTTCAAGATATTCTTGATTATAAGATACATGAATTTATTAACAGCTTTCAGAAAGTAAATAGTTGCTACATCAAGGAAATATGTTTTTCTTCAGTTTTCCCATTTGTAATAGTCAGCTATTGCTGTGTAACAAACGACCTCAAAAATCTCCAGAGCCGAAACACAAACGTTTGCTTTTCTCATTCTCAAGTCTGATTGAGGTTCAGCCAATCTTGTCTGGGCTCAGCTTGGCTTGGTTCTAGAATGTAGATTACGTTCAGGTCTTCTCCTTGAGACTCCTCCTGAGGCTTAGCAGAAACCGAGAAGCTCCCTAGGATCTGTTCTTCTGATGACAATGGCAAAATCACAAGAAGACAAGTCCTGTTGGACAGGGGCCATTTCAAGCCTTGTGGTCCTGCTTGAATCACTTCCACTGATATTGCCTTGGCCAAAGAAAGTCATATGTCCAAGCCCAAAGTCAAGGGGAAAGAACCCTCTAGCCACCAGGAGGCTAAGACAGGGTGTAATACTGTGACAGAGGAGTGAATAATTGAAATCTCTAATGCAATCCACCACACCACTTAAACACATGAATTCTTAATCACATTTCCATGTGATGGGATAGTTTCCATACTAATACGTTTTAATAGTTCTATGACGGCATTAAATAATAAGTTAATCTTTCCAACATGTTATTATGAACATTTTCAAACACACAAAAAGGTTAAAACAATTATGCAATGGACACATATATACCAATCACTTCAATTATCTTTGTGCTATATTTGTTTTGCCACATTGTCCACATATCCATTCTTTTACCCATTCTCCACCACTAAGTCCCTGGTAACCCCTATTCTACTTTGCGGCTCAATTACTTAGACTATTATAAGGATCTCAGGTATGTGGAACCAGATGATATTTGTCCTTTGTTCCAGGCTTATTTCACTGAGCGTAATGCCTTCAAGGTCCATCCATGTTGCAGCCTGTACCAGAATACCATTCCTTTTTAAGGCTCAATGAATAATATTTCATTGTCCACATATGTCACGTGTTGTTGAAGTTTTTTAAAACTTGTTCTATTCCTGACTCACTGGTTTCTCTCTTCACCCACCAATGTTAACAGAAACCATTCCAGTCTTGTCTTTGATATTCCAGGTCCGAAAATGGTTCAGAGAGATCATGAAATCTAAACCTGAGTCTGAGACTTACACACTTTCCACCAGGTTTGGCGCAAACTCAAGACCCAGTGAGGTAAGAGGACTTGTGATTTATTCTAATGTTTCCTCCCTTGACACCCAAAGCCCCCTCTCCGTGTCTTAGTATGAGGTCCCTTCCCTGGGGGGTATGACGGAGATCTCTTTTCCTGATGACCTGGTTTGCATTTCTCATTCTTACCGTATCGTTCCTCAGTTGACCCTTCCCTGATCACTGACAGTGCTTAAGCTGGCTTGTGTATATATTCTGGTCATACAAATGAGTAAGGGTCAAACGTGTCACCAGCATAACTGTCATCTAACGTAGAATCCTTGGGGGGAGGCTTAGAATCACAGACATAGAGCAGTGGTCATCATCCTCTGAAATCCCGCTATCCCTTGGAGAGGCGGACGTAAGCCCAGTGGTGTTGGCAGAAAGGGCTCCAGGAGAGGCACCCCACCCCAGCTGCTCTACATAATTATAGGAGAGGAGCATATGGAATAATGGGACCTTCCAGGGAGAGGAAATGGTCTTGTTAGAAAGAGGACCTCCGTGGAACTTGATAGCTGGTATTCAACTGATCCTTCATTGACTTAACTCAGACTCGATGCACCAAGGAATGAGTTTCCAGCACTACCTTGGACCTCTCTGTAGCTGTCCCTTATTTGCCTCTTTGGAGAAATGAGAGAACATACTTCTCCAAGAAGGCACGCCCCTAGATAGGCAAGAAGGGCTCCAAAACTCGTAATCCAAAAAATTTTTCCCAGTCTCATTTGTATGCTCCCATACACCCACCACATCTGCTAGCCAAGGAGCCTTCGAGTGTGTTGTTTTTAGAATAAACAGAATTGAGACACATAGTTTTCCACATTCTTTGAGCTAATATGTGATACTCTCAGCACCGGAAATATTGAGTCAGTAAAGAAGCATCTATCCCTAACTGGAGGCAAATTCATTCAAAATCTCTCCAAAAGGGCTAAAAGGAAAACAAGACCAAAAAAAAAAAAAAAAATCCTAGGGCAAGTCAAGTGATCAGAAAACAAAACAAAACTGTGAGTATCAGGTTTAAATCATTCCCAATGAGAGTAAAATTGTCAAAGGGACTGACTGCTGGCTGTGACCATTACAAGACTTCCTTGATAATCCAGAATGATTTTCAAAGCTTCCAGCACTCCAGTAACTGGTTTCCCACAATAAATAAGGAATTTTTTTTTATTATTGTTCTGTAACATTGTGGAAATTGAGTAAGATGAGTGTATCTTTGAAAGGGGAATATATATATATATATATATATATATATATATATATATATATGCTCCCTGTAGGAAATACATTCACTTTAATTAAAAGAATCTCTGAAGCTTTTACTTTTCTAGGCACAGAGTATGATTAAAAAGCTAAGAAACAAAAATCCAGGGCACCTGAGTGGCTCAGTCAGTTGAGTGTCTGACTCTTGATTTCGGCTCTGGTCATGATCCCTGGGTTGTGGGTTTGAGCCCTGTGCTAAGTGTGGAGCCTGCTTAAGGTTCTCTCTCTCTCTCTCTCTCTCTCTGCCCCTTTCCCCTGCTCATGCACTCTCTCTCTAAAAAACTTTTTTTAAATCCTTCCTCTTTCTCCATGGACAAATTTGCCCTTGGGTTAAATTCCAAGCTGTGCTCTCTAGAAACTTGCTAACATTGGAAGGTCAGTTCTGCAACCAGGCAATATTGTTTGTGGAAAAAGTCTTGTCTGACTAAACAGAGAGTTCTGTGAATGAACCGTAAATAACAGGAGGGAAATGATAGCTTTGGACTTCCTGCATACAATGACTCATAGAACGAGGCCAGGAACCCCTGTCCTCACGGGCTGCTACAGGAGGTATCGCTTTTCTCGCGCAGCTTTTAAACCAGGCTGTAACTTGTAGGTGGTAAACGTGATATTTGTTGAGTTCTGCAACGTGTCAAGGTGCTGCAGTGGGCAAGAGACATACAAAAGGAACAAGACGTCGGGCGCCTGGGTGGTCAGTCGGTTGAGTGTCCGACTTCAGCTCAGGTCAAAGCATCTGACTCTTGATTTCAGCTCAGGTCGTGATCCCAGATTCATGAGATCGAGCCCCCTATTGGGCTCTGTGCTGACAGGGCAGAGCCTGCCTGAGATTCTCTGTCTCTGTCTCTCTCTCTCTCTCAGCCTCTCCCCACCCCCTCAAAATAAGTAAATAAACATTTTTTTTAACTAAAAAAAAAAAAAGAATTCTTCCTTTGGGATTTTTAAATTCTCCCACTTCTTAAATTTTTTTTTAATGTTTGTTTATTTTTGAGAGGAAGAGAGAGAGAGAGAGAGCATAAGCAGGGGAGGGGCAGAGAGAGAGGGAGACACAGAATCCGAAGCAGGCTCCAGGCTCCAAGCTGTCAGCACAGAGCCCGACGCGGGGATTGAACTCATGGACTGTGAGATCATGACCTGAGCCAAAGTCAGATGCTCAACCGACTGAGCCACCCAGGCGCCCCAAGAAGTCCTCCCATTTAAGCTGAAGAAGGCCACACCTGTCCTAAGATTCCAAAATGCTAGGCGATCATGTCATTCTTTCCTGCTGGATGGAGCTCTTGTCGCCAAGGACTTGCTAACAAGCTCTGAAAAAGCCACAATAACCCAGTTTTTGACCAGTTTGATCCAGTTCAGACACCAGGCTAACCATCCAGATGACCTCAATATCATTTCCATCCAACTGTGATTTTTAAAAAAAAGCACACCTAGGGGCGTCTGGGTGGCTCAGTTGGTTGGGCATCCGACTTCAGCTCAGGTCGTGATCTCACAGTTCGTGGGTTCGAGTCCCCCGTTGGGCTCTGTGTTGACAGCCCAGAGCCTGGAGCCTGCTTCCGATTCTGTGTCTCCCTCTCTCTCTGTACTTCCCTGCTCATGCTCTGTCTCTCTCAAAAATGAATAAATGTTAAAAGAATTTTAAAAAACACACACACACACCTACCGGCACCATGACAGATCCAACTGTGTCCACATGGGGGAAGAAAAGAGGTGGCATTTTGATTCCTAGAAGCCCCCACCCCCTTGCCTGAAAAACCCCCACGTCAGCTTTGCTTATCAGCCCCTTAATTAGCCTAGCCCCATAAAACCCTGACCATGGGACCTAACCAGGGAGAAGGTGCCTTTAGAACATGAGCTCCCTGGGGTGCCTGGGTGGCCCAGTCAGTTGAGCGCCCGAATCTTGGTTTCGGCTCAGGTCATGACGTCATGGGATTGAGCCCCATTTCAGACTCTGTCCTGAGCATGGAGTCTGCTTGAGGTTCCCCCCCCCACCTCTCTCTCTCTCTCTGCCTCTCCCCCCCCCCAAAATTTTTTTTAAAAAAGATTAATTTTAAAAATAAATTTTTAAAAAAGAACACAAGCTCCCCATCTCTGTTCTCTGTCCATTGAATAAGTTGCCAGCTTACCATCAAATACTGTTTTGGTGTTTGGCCATTCGACAAATGGTATATTGAGGAGGCAAAGGACCTACCACTTAAGTAACACTGCCTTTAACCCACTTCTGCACTTTCTTTGGTGGGGGTGGGGGTGCGGGTTGCTTTGTTCTGTTTCATCCTTACTTACTTCTACCTTTAATCTAAACGTCTTTTGCTTGTCGGGGGAGGGAGGGGGTGTTTTCCCAGAGCAACTGAAGAGAAAATATTCGAACTAGAACATTCGACCCCACATGGAAAGTCACAGCCACGGATTTGGTTGGCATCGTGAAGAACAGAGCTGGAGACCAGGGGGACCATTACCTTTGACCTCCTTGGAGAGGAAATGTTCAGCCTTTACTTCCTGAAGTGTTTGTTCTGCACAACGGGCCCCCAGTAAATGGGCGTTGCATTGGGTTTCTCTTCGCTGTCGTGGGCTCAGCCAGCGCTTGTCGCTGGGGACCCCAATCATGGCCATTGCAAATAGTCCCTGGACATTTTGTAAACAAGGCAGGCCCCTTTAAAGGCCTTTCCTCAAATTCTTACACGCATTCGTCCTAACCTTGCTCTTGAAACTCATCCAGTCCTTCAGACCCTCAGCTTCTCCCAAACTGTCAGCTGTACCTCCTTTCTTATCCAGGCTAAAGCTCATGGTCAACCATGTCGAAAGATTTTCTCCCCTAATCGTGACACCTTACTCTCTCATTCTGATTCCATTCTGATTCCTGGGAACACCTTGATCCAGGACCAGTCCAACAATGGCAGTCACTACAGATTGCTAACTCAGCAGCCCTCACCATATCATATGCTCCTTATCAACACAACCTTGGTTATTTGCAGGTGTGGGACAGCAGTGTGCCTGGACGCAGGGGGCCAGCCGAGACTGGTCTGAGCCCAGTTATTCTCAACCAGAGGTGATTCCCCACCCCCATAGGACAGTTGACAAAGTCTGGAGGCCATTTTTTGTTGTCACGACTGGGGAAAGGCAGGGGAATGCTACTGGCGTGTATGTGGCAAAGGGCAGGGATGCTGCTAAACGTCCATAATGAACAAGACAGCCCCCACATCCACACAACCAAGGGTTATCAGTCCCTAAATGTCAGTAGCGCTGAGGTCAAGAAACCCCAGCCTAAACTAGCCGTAGCGATTGTGTTCCCATCTGCTAGAGACTGGTTTAGGATGGGTGCATCTGGACCAGTTCTGGGCAATGAGATATAAGAAACACCTACTGGAAAATACCTCTTCTCCTTGATAGAAACAAAGACAAATTCAAGGGCAGCCTTCCCGTGACGTCCTGGTTTGGGCTGCTATACGACCCTATTGCTAAGCCACTTTGGGTCGGGTAATGTTATTTGGAGTCCAAAGCATCCTTCCTTGTGAACAAACGACTTCTCCATCAGGGCAGTGAGATCCCAGAATCACTCGGTTTGGAGTCATTACAAATACGTGCTTTCTGATATACACCAGACTCTCCATGCTACCCGGAATTTGTTCTTCCTGTCCGTAGTCAGCTTCCCCCCAAGAAAAGTTGTAGCTTTTCACTTCCTTCCTCTGTCCCCATCACCTTTCCCCTTACATGAGGCAGGAGACCTTGTCGACTCCTTCAGAGATAACAAACACCAGCTGACAGAAACTACCCCAACTTCCTGACGTCCTTTACAAATACATCCACATCCATGCCTACCCTTGCTTCCTTCCCTCACTGGTGCCCTTCGTCCCCTCTTCCATTCTTCCACAACAGCAAAGGGATCCCTCCTCTGGTTCAAGGTTAACCCCTCCCTCTGTGCTTTGCTTATCCCCTCCAGCCTCTCTGGGGACTTTTCTCCACTGATATCTCCTCTCTCTGTCTTGAGTCTCCCACCTCTCCGACCTCCTGTCTCCTGGTTCTTCCCCCAGCAGTATTTAAATATACTGAAGGGGCCACTGGTGGTTCAGTCGGTTAAAGCATCCAACTGTTGGTTTCAGCTCAGGTCATGATTGCGCAGTTGAGGAGTTTGCGCCCCACATCGGTCTCTGTGCTGACGGTGTGGAATCTGCTTGGGATTCTCTCTCTCTCCCTCTTTCTCTCTGCACCCCCTCCCCACTCTCTCTTTCTCAAAATAAATAAATAAGCTTTAATAAAGAGAGAAACTAAAAAGAGGTTAGCAAACTTTTTCTGCCAATGGCCAAATAGCAAATATTTTAGACTTTTCAGGATGTGTGTGTGTGTGTGTTTATTAGAAATATAAAAACCATTTCTAACTTACTGGCCATACAAAAACAGGCTGCACTCAGGATTTGACAGCCCCCCCCCCACCCCGCCACCAAGCTATAATTTGCTGGCCCTTGTGCTAAAGGAAGAGAAATGGTGGATTCTAGGCAAATGGCCACTTGTACATTTCTCAACTCCTCTCCATCCCCTACACTAATATATCTGCTTCTTTATTTTTTTTTTTTTTTAAATTTTTTTTTTCAATGTTTTTTATTTATTTTTGGGACAGAGAGAGACAGAGCATGAACGGGGGAGGGGCAGAGAGAGAGGGAGACACAGAATCGGAAACAGGCTCCAGGCTCCGAGCCACCAGCCCAGAGCCTGACGCGGGGCTCGAACTCACAGACCGCGAGATCGTGACCTGGCTGAAGTCGGACGCTTAACCGACTGCGCCACCCAGGCGCCCCAATATATCTGCTTCTTTAAACCCAGAGTCTGCTGGGGCCAGTGGCATCTGGGTAGAGATGAGGGTGTTGTCTCTAGGGGAATCCCCAAAGGGAAATCTGGGAGTGACATGTCTCCCCCATGCACCAGGTGGAGAGTCCCAAGATAAGCTGAAGAACACTCCAGGCTGAAGATCAGACACCGTCCATCCCAGGAAGAGTCTGGCCCACAGGGGTCCATGGACCTCCTGGGATAGGCCCGCATCACTCCCGTGTGTGTGTGTGTGTGTGTGTGTGTGATCCCTCTGGCCCCCAAGAACTCCAAGAGGAGCCCTGCTCCTGAATCTAGGAGGAAGCAGAGACCGGGGAGCAAGGAGGTGTCTCTGCTTACCTGCCTGGTGTGCACATGCACCTCTTGGGGCGAAGAATCCGCCTCCTCCCATCGCTTGGGAAACTGCCCCTGCTTAGAGTTCTCAACCCCCCGGGGCTGAGCCCCAAGAAGAAATGACAACACTGAGAGATCCTGGCAGCTGCAAAGAGGATGGTCCGGTGTAACTGACGCCCACCCAACAGACCTGCTGGAGTAGACAGACAACTTAACAAGAGACTAATTCCAGTAAGAACTGAACACAATCAAATAAGAATGTATGGAGATTCGAGTACAGAACCAAAATGCTCTTTGGAATTAAATAAAAATGGGATAGGGGTGCCTGGGTGGCTCAGTCGGTTAAGCGGCCAACTTCAGCTCAGGTCATGATCTCGCGGTCCGTGAGTTCAAGCCCCGCGTCGGGCTCTGTGCTGACGGCTCAGAGCCTGAAGCCTGTTTCAGATTCTGTGTCTCCCTCTCTCTGACCCTCCCCCATTCATGCTCTGTCTCTCTCTGTCTCAAAAATAAATAAACGTTAAAAAAAAATTTTAATAAAAATGGGATAAACAAGAGACTTTTCTGGATCAACAAGAGAAGAGTACGGTCACTGTCAAGAGCCAAATTAGGGGCTTAGAAGAACACGTGGAAGAAATATCTCAAAGCACAGATCAAAATGCCAATTGATGAAAATTGCAAAGGAGAAGAATTAGCCTGAGATGCCCAGGAGATCTGACATGGGAATGATAGGGGGGTTTGGAAGAGTAGGGGGGAGGCATTCAGGTCCATTCGATGTAATTTAAAAAAAAATCCTCTCTGCTGCATTAACTTCTCTCTCTCTCCCTCCACCCAACATTCTAGAAAAGTTGTTTACGCTCTGTTATCCCCACTTCCTGCCGCCCCCTCACTGTTCAACCACTGCAGTCTGATTTCTGCCTCCAACACACCCAGGAACAGCTCAATGTCCCAAATGCTTCCTCTGTGCTAAGGATGGAGACTTCCCAGTCTTTTCTAACTTGACCTTCGGGTCACCCTTAATTGCACGGGTCTTCTTTTCTTTTTCTTTTTCATAATCAAGTATCTCAATTTTGTCCAGCTTTATTGAGGTATAATTAACACATAAAAATTGTCCATGATGGTTTGATCTACGTAAAGTGTCCATGATGGTTTGATCTACGTAAAGTGTTCATGATGTTTGACCTACGTAAATTGTCCATGATGGTTTGATCTACGTAAAGTGTCCATGATGGTTTGATCTACGCAAATTTTCCATGATGGTTTGATCTACATATGCATTGTCCCCTTTGCTTCTTAAGCTCTGTCTTCTTGGCTTCTCTGGCACGATCGTCCTATAAGAGTGGTCAACTCATCCCAGTTTGCCCAGTACTTTCCCTGCTTTAGCACTGAGCATCCCACATCCCAGAAACCCCTCCAGCCCAGGCAAGCCAGAACCACGCCACAGGCTTGTCTTCTCCTGTCCCAGAGTGTCTTGATTTGGATTCCCCCAAGAGCAAACTCTGAGACAAGGATTCGAGCATAAGTACTTTATTTTGGAGGTGATCCCAGGAAACACCAGCAGCAATGTGAAGACGGGAGTCAGAGAAAGAAAGGCAGCCAGTCCAAGCTGTGTTCAAAGATGTGTTATCGAGTCTCTGTAAATAAACTTAAAGTTTTTTTAATTAAAACAAAAATAAGTGTGTCCATAAGCATTATTTTCTTCCTCAGCTCTAGGTAATAATAACTCCATCTTTCCTGTTCCTTTAGTTGAAAATTTTGGAGTAATTCTTTACTCTTCTCTTTCTCTCACACCCCACATTCACTCCAGCAGCAAATCCCATTAGTTTTCTCTTCAGAATAGATTAATTTTCTTCCTACCCTTCCTCTCATCCGCATTTTCATCATAGCCCCAGGAGAGCCACACAGGTTATTATCAACAGACCCAGAACTGAATTCCTAGTGTCCTGCCTCAGCCCAGGATGTCTGTTCCATCACACCACACTGTTCCCTTCCCATGACTGCCAGCTGAGACAAGAGCTACAAGGTTGGGGTCTCAGGGATAATTCGAGTTTACAGACAGTCCCTTGAAAGGTGGCAGGTGCTGCAGAAAGAGATCAACCATTAGAGGCGCAGACTGAGTCCAAATATGAGCTGTGCCACTAGATGACAATGGACAAGCCTCAGTTTCCCCAGCTATAAAATGGGGCTGGTAGTTGTTCCAACTTCACAGAGTCGTGTGTCTGTCTAACACACAGTACATGCTTGATAAACGGTGACTTTTGTTATTTTTATGCACCAAAAATGCCCAGCCTTTGCTCCCTCACGCCCAAAGTGGTAAAGGGGACCTCCTTCACACTTATCTGTCTACCTGAAACTAGACAATCATGAGAGATGTGGGAGGGAGATAGGTTTGAGCCAGCCCCACTGTGGAACAGCCCAGCATGACCCAAAGATGTGACCACAGCCCCTGCTTCTCCATTTTTCAACACATTGCAGGAGGCTCACATTTCCTCTTCTGAGATGCAGGAACTTCCCCTGACCCCAGATAAACAGTCACTTGGACCAACGGCCCCCTGGGGTTGGATACCCACCCACGCTATAGTCTATGGGCTGTAGGGGGGGCTGGTTTCAGTCCTGGTGAGTTGGGGACAGGTGTAGAGGGGGGAGGAGACAAGGAGAGAGGGGGGCTGGAAGGGAAGTGAACGCTAACCGCCCCCACTGCCCCTCTGCCCAGAGCCTCCTTGCCTCGATCCCCTGCTCTCAGTCAACACGAGGATTCAGCTACTCACCAAGGGTAGTTGTTGATCAAGCAATTGATCAGTTTGGAGAATGCCCACATCCCTTTGGATATGATTGGGGGATTGTCCAAAGGGTCTGCCCTGTTGCGTTGTGTTCAGCTGTGGGTAGTACCAGCCTCCCCTCGAGGGTGTTTCTGATGGTCAGGATCACTGGGCGGAGCACCGGTCCATTAGAGGGTATTGCAGGCTGTCCTGCTCTCCCCCAGAATTCACGTGTTCAAGTGCCAACCCCCAGGACGTCGGAATGTGACTGTATTTGAAGAGGTAATTCATGAAAACGAAGTCATTGCAAGGGGCCCTGATCCAATATGACCTGCGTCTCTATAAGAAGAAGAGATTCGGACACAGATACGCACAAGGACAAGTCCATGTGGAGACACGAGGAGCCGAGGGCCAGATACAACTCAAGGAGAGACACCTCCCCAGAAACCAAAGACTTCGACCCGCCAGTCTTAGACTTCAGCCTCCAGAACGAGGAGACAGTAAACTTCTCGCATTTAAGCCAGTCTACGGTGCTTTATTGTGGAACACACCCTCCCCCACAGCGGACCGTCACCTTGGGCAAGGGCCACACATCGAACTGACATTTTGAGAAGCTCTCACACGGCAAGAGCTAATAGTCCAGGAAGGTCCACGGCAAGTAAAAGTGAATCATTCATCGAAGATCTTTACAAACCACCAACAGCCTCAAGGCAGGTGCAGGCATAGGTAGCCACCGCCACCGCCCTGGCAATCTGACCACACACTGGGGGAGGGGGCGGGCTTGCCTCTCAGGTGGTCTGCCTTTCTGGAAGCTTCACAGGCCAAGTCTTGGCAGAGGCCTGATTCTGCCCCCTAGGTCAGGCAAACCTCACCTGGGACATTGAGAAAGTTGTTTTGTCAAGAACAATTTTTCCCCACCTGCTTTCCCAGAAGCTGTTCCACATCAGGTAGGCAGTAAGGGAGCCCTGGGCCAGCACCCCAGGGTTCAGAAGAGCCAGGGAGTTTTCCGCTCCAGCTCAGTCATTATCAGACCCGGAGCCCCCTGCGGCCAGGATTGCTTCCGCGGAGCCAGGAGCAAGGACTTGGTGAGTTTCCTCCAGCCCCCAGAGCTGGGAGACAATGTCTAAGACCTGGTCTCCTGCCAGCTCGCCACCTGCTACAGACTGAATTGTGTGTCCCCCGCCCAATTCGTATCTTAAACCCTAACCCTCAATGTG
Organism: Neofelis nebulosa; assembly: GCF_028018385.1. NCBI lineage: Eukaryota > Metazoa > Chordata > Mammalia > Carnivora > Felidae > Neofelis > Neofelis nebulosa. Next base: position 159,781,111 of record NC_080785.1, read on the forward strand.
ATGGTTCGAGGCGATGGAGGCGATCAGGTCATAAGGGTGGAACTCTTTGTTCCTTATAACAGGAACCCCAGAGAGTTCTCCCCCCTTGCAGCATAAGAGAACACAGCAAGATGGCCCTCTGCGAATCAGAAAGTGGGCCCTCACCAAGCACTGCACTTTCACCTTGGACCTCCCGGCTTCCAGAAATTCAACAAGTAAATCTCTTATTGCCTGTAAGCCATCCAGTTTCCAGTATTCTGGTACAACGGCCTGAATAGACTAGGACATCATCCAATCGCACAAGCCCTCTAGTCGCCCTAGAAATGCTCTCACTTGCACCCAAGGATGGGACTGGCTCCATCCAAGCTGCTGGTTCCATCGTAGGTCCATCCATGTTGGTTCACAGACTGGCAGAGTCTTCCGTGGAAGGGCGGGAGGTTCTCATCCCCAAGAGCCAAGGGGCACTCGAGTAGGGACTCCCCCCCCCACCCTCAGCCGTGGGGTTCAACAGGAACATTTCCGCTCACAAATCCAGTAGGTCGTTTTGTCACAAGAGAGGTCATTCCAGGTGCCACCTTTGTTCATGCTGGCACAGTCCTCATCGTTGATGTTGTTGGGCTCCTCTGGGTCCCAAAAGCTGCAGAGAGGAAAAGCAGGCATTGGGGAGGGATGAACAGGTGGGGCACAGGGGATTTTTTTCAGGGCACTCTATGCGATACTGCGACGGTGGATACGTGACAACATACACGCGTCAAAACCCACAGAATGCACAACACTTGGAGCGAAGCCTAATGTGAACCGAGGACTTCAACTCATCAGAATGTATCCATAATGGTTCATCGTCTGTAACAAACGTGCCACCCCAAAAATGCAAGATGGTAATGACAGAGGAAACTGTGTACCTTCTGCTCAATTGTTTGGCAAAAAAGAAAGTCTATTAATTAAAGAAAGAATATCAAGGAGTCGGGGGGAGGGGGGAGGAAAGGCACTCACGGTTCAAGGCTCTTTCTTGCATCCTAGCCATTTCTTCAGCTTTCTAGAATTACCTGAAGCTGCCACTTTGTCCCCTTCACCCCCACCTTGTCTGTCTTAATTCAGCCCCGCCTCCCGGTTCACCAGGACGGTCTCCTGCTCCTGAGTCCGTTTCCTACATCTGGTCAGTTTCTGCCTCTTACAAAGAACGCTTCTTGGAATCCTTCCAACCTCCCAGGTATTGGAGTATCTGAAGTCTCTTCCATTAAGGCAGAGCCTGATTTGGCAATTCGGGTGCATGGGATTTACTAAGGGATGCTCTCAGGAGAGGAGTGCGAGAAGCAGGATGGTGCAGGGGAGACCTTGAGCCCGGATGTGGGTTCAGCCTGGTCTTGCCTCAGCCTGATCCAAGAGGGAGCTCTGGAATGTGAACAGCACCACAGAGTTCTCTTGACTTGTGACAAAGGGTCCCGGCTTCTCTTAGCCACTCGTTGGCTGTGGGCTGAAGTAACCTCCTAGGGGAGCTGGCCTCCATTCAGCTGAGGACAACTCTCTGGAGAAAGCACATCCGTGAGCCATCCCTGCCGGGGGAGGGCTGCACCAGCCCCATGAGGGGGTCTCAGCTGGGCCCTCACAGCACCCCACTATGCCATGTCTTTGCTATTTATAGAGCGGTGCCCTCCTCCAGGAATCTTTAACAAAAAATGAGAACCCCTGTCAGGACACTAATATTTCTAATATATAAAGAGCTCTTAGAAATAAAGAAGAAGGGTGCCTGGGTGGCTCAGTCGGTTAGGCTTCTGACTTTGGCTCAGGTCATGATCTCACAGTTCGTGGGTTCGAGCCCTGCATCGGACTCTGTGGGCTCTCTGCTGACAACTTGGAGCCTGGAGCCTGCTTTAAATTCTATGTCTCCCTCTCTCTCTGTCCCTCCCCTGCTCATGCTCTCTCAAAAATAAATAAACATTTAAAGGAAGAAAGAAAGAAAGAAAGAGAAAGAAAGGAAGAAGGAAAGAAAGAAAGAAGAAAAAAACTAAAATCCCAGTGTAAAAATATACCAATGATATAATAAACACTTCACAGAAAAGTTAATACCTGTGTCTATTAAACATATGAGAAGATACCCAGGAGCACCTGGGGGGCCCAGTCGGTGAAGCGTCCAACTCATGGCTTGTGGGTCCGAGCCCCACATCGAGCTCTGCACTGGCAGCACGAGCCTACTTGGGATTCTCTCTCTCTCCCTCTCTCTGCCCCGCCCCTGCTCCCCTGCTTGCGCTCTCTCTCAAAATAAACTTTAAAAAACATACAAATAATAAAAAAAAAAACATATCCAACTCCAGTCATTATAAGAGAATGTAAATTAATACTAAATTGGGATTCCATTTCATCTACAATTAAACCAAAAAAATTACAAAAGTTTGATGAACTCTTTTTTTTTTTAATTTTTTTTAACGTTTATTTATTTTTGAGACAGAGAGAGACAGAGCATGAACGGGGGAGGGGCAGAGAGAGAGGGAGACACAGAATCGGAAGCAGGCTCCAGGCTCTGAGCCGTCAGCACAGAGCCCAACACGGGGCTCGAACTCACGGAGCATGAGATCATGACCTGAGCCACCCAGGCTCCCCGCAATGGAGAAAAATTTTAAAGGTACAGGGACCAGATTCCCTGTGAGCAAAAAAGCACCCTTGGGCCTCCTTTATCCAGCCTGGTCTGGGGTTCTAAAGAATCTTCTGGCTTGGACTGCACAAAGACCATGGCGGGCAGAGACCCCAAGGGCCCTCAATACTTGCCTCAGAGTGACAGGTGACCCATCCAGCCACTTCCAGTCCCCTTCATGGTCCCTGTCACTCAGCCCCAGCCAGTAGATCCGTGGAGAGCCATGAGCCTTGGCCACAAACTTCTGCAAGTACAAACTCCATTCAGCCATCAGCTTAATTACATCAAATGTAAATGGTCTAAAAACACCCATTAAGAGCCAGAAATTGTCAGACTGGATTTAAAAAAGAAGATCCGGGGCGGCCGGGCAGCTCAGTCGGTGGAGCGTCCACCTTCAGCTCAGGACATGATCTCACAATTTGTGAGTTCGAGCCCCGCATTGGGCTCACTGCTGTCAGCCCAGAGCCTGCTTCAGATCCTCTGTCCCTCTCTCTCTCTCTCTCTCTCTGCCCCTCCCTCGCTCACACACTCTCTCTCAAAAATAAAGAACAGGTAAAAAAAAAAAGACCCAACTGTATGTTGTCTACAAGAAATCTGCTTGAAAATAATGACACAGGTAAAGGATGGGAAAAGACCATGCAGACCCCCGGGCTCAAATCCCAGCTCTGACACTTGCTAGTTGTCCATGGCCACGGGCAAGTCTCTTAAACGTACGGTGCCTCGGTTTCCCCATCTGCGAAGTACAAGCAATGTCTACCGTGTGCAAATGGCTTGGCCCTCTAACCGTCGTAGCACCAAATCATCGCAGGTGCTTACGAAACGCCAGTTTTCCTTCGCCGGTGAAACTGCTTTCCTACCACCTCAAAGCGCAGCAGGACCCACGCATCCCTCATCGAGCTAGGGGACGGTTACTTGGGCATCACGTGACCCCTCCTGACTCGCACGCTAATTCACAAGGTTGTTGTGAGGACGTTAATGTAAGACGCAAGGTGTTTGGAACACAGCCTGGAGAACGGAAGGAATATAATAGCCGTGACGATATCTCCGGGTTAGAGAGAATGCCGAGACTTGGGATTTGAACCCAACGAGAGCCTGTCCTCTTAACCTTGTGATTAAAAGGCTTAGTGGCAGGGGCGCCTGGGTGGCTCAGTCGGTTGGGCAGCCGACTACAGCTCAGGTCACGATCTCGAGGTCCGAGGGTTCGAGCCCCGCGTGGGGCTCTGTGCTGACAGCTCAGAGCCTGGAGCTTGCTTCCGGTTCTGTGTCTCCCTCTCTCTCTGTCCCTTCCCTGCTTGCTCTCTGTCTCTGTCTCTCTCTCTCTCTCTCTCAAAAGTAATAAACAATTAAAAAAAAAAAGTTTTAGTGGCTAAGAGCATCTAGGCAACTCAGTCAACTAAGCATCTAACTCTTGAATTTGGCTCAGGTCATGGTCTCATGGTTCGTGGGATCAAGCCCCACGTCAGGCTCTGTTCTGACATTGCTTGAGATTCTCTCTGCCCCTCCCCTGCTCTCTCTCTCTCTCTCTCTCTCTCAAAATAAATAAATAAACATTTTAAAAAAGAAAAAGTCTTCGTGGCTCAAAAGCACTTCCAATTTCTCTCCATCCAGGAAGGATATGTGAAACCTGCTGGCTCTTGAGGACTTGGAGGGGATAGCTCACCTGTTCGGCGATGGTATTGATGATGACCAAGTGAGAGTAATTCTCCTGGCAGAACTTCCGGGCTTCATCCCATGACTTGGTCCTTGGGGAGAAGTAGTAACACTTGCCCTCAAAGGGGAGCCAGTCCTGAGGGCAGGTGATCCTGGTACAGTCTAGGGACAGAATAGTATGCTCTCAGCATGGCCCCAGAGCCGGGGTCATGTACACGGTGTGCCATACACAGTTGTGTGGGTTGCGCACTGCTCATCTCCAGGGGGCATCGCTCGGGTTAACTGCACTGAGTATCACCCCCCTGGGGATTTGTGCAACATGCCAGCATGGTCACGTCCCGCATCTCAGGGCAGTTCCCCAAGTCCCACTCACCTAATAAGCCCCGAAGTTCTACCAGGGACTGGTTGGTGTTAGTTCTTATGTGGTCAATATCCTTCTTCAGGCCAGCCAGCCCTGCCGTGCCAGTCACTGTCAGCAAGGATGGGCTGGAAGGTTAGTAACACAAACCCCCATCTACCCATCCACCCACCGCTGACTGCAAACACCAGAAAGAAGCGAGACCCACGCTCCTCACTGCACCCTCTTTCTAGCGGGTGGTGCTAGAACTCGAAACTGACGTGCTCAGTGCCCAGAGAGAGTCCCAGAGTGGCTCAGAGGAGGGACTGAGCTCTGGGGCTTGGGGAAGAGTGGGGATGGTGGACTTCCTGGAGGAGGTGGGGTTTGCAGGAAGATAGTGACTCAGTATCCGCGAGAGAGAGGGAGGGAGGCTCAGCAGGCCGGGGCCACCTTTACAGAAGCAGACATGTTGGGGCAGGCCGCAGTGGTAGAGGTCAAGGTGAACCTCACAGGAGCCAGAGCTCAAAGTAGGGTGAGGGCCAATGTCCAGGTCCTCGAGTGTTAAGCCTGGAGTTTCGCCTTGGACTCTGGGCAGTGAGACACCACCAGTGGGTTTCGAGCAGAAGCGTGGCTTGAATGCAACATGCGACAGTTGTCGGGCTTCAGCAAACATGGCGAAGGCCGTGCTAGCCCAGGAGATTCTTCTACAACTAAGTATTCCCACTGCTCCCACACCAGACTTGCCCACTTCCGGCTGGACACCCTTCCGTCTCTCTACCCACTAAAGCTTTTCTACTCCACCCACCTCTCTCCACCCTCGTCCAAGCCACCATCACCTCTCACCCATCCAACTGCCCCATACTCCTCCCTTGTACTTACGACATTGCCTCCTGCCACAGGGCCTTTGCACACACCTGAAGCCCTCCGCCCCTCACGTGGTTAATTCTTTCCCTTCCCTCACTCAGCTACAGCACTCTTTCCCTAGGAAAGCCCTATATGACCTTCCCAAAGATAAGGTCAAAGATCCCTTATTATATTTTTTTTCATAGAATCAGCATCCTTTGGACAATTCGCTAAAATTTGGGATTTTATACTCATTTGGGTGATAATTTGGTAAACGCTTCTTACTACCTGTGCCGTCCAACAGAAGTAGAATATAAACCACATACATAATTTTGAATTTTCGAATGGCCCCATTTAAAAAAAAAATTTTTAGGGGCGCCTGGGTGGCGCAGTCGGTTAAGCGTCCGGCTTCAGCCAGGTCACGATCTCACGGTCCGTGAGTTCGAGCCCCGCGTCAGGCTCTGGGCTGATGGCTCAGAGCCTGGAGCCTGTTTCCGATTCTGTGTCTCCCTCTCTCTCTGTCCCTCCCCCGTTCATGCTCTGTCTCTCTCTGTCCCAAAAATAAATAAACGTTGGGAAAAAAAAAAAAAATTTTTTTTTTAAATTTTTAATGTTTATTCATTTTTGAGAGAGAAAGAGACAGAGCACTAGCTGAGGAGAGGCAGAGAGAGAGGGAGACACAGAATCTGAAGCAGACTTCAGGGGGACGCAGGGCTTGCACCCACGAACCGCGAGATCATGACCTGAGCCGAGGTCAGGCACTTAACCGACTAAGCCACCCAGGCGTCCCTAATGGCCCCATTTTTTAAAAGTCAGAAGAGGGGCGCCTGGGTGGCGCAGTCGGTTAAGCGTCCGACTTCAGCCAGGTCACGATCTCGCGGTCCGTGAGTTCGAGCCCCGCGTCAGGCTCTGGGCTGATGGCTCGGAGCCTGGAGCCTGTTTCCGATTCTGTGTCTCCCTCTCTCTCTGCCCCTCCCCCGTTCATGCTCTGTCTCTCTCTGTCCCAAAAATAAATTAAAAATGTTGAAAAAAAAATAAAATAAAATAAAAGTCAGAAGAAAGCGAGCAAAAATAATTTGAGTGTTATTTTTTTTACTTATGCCAATATAGCCAAAAGAGTTTAATGGGTAACCAGTATTAAAGATTATTATTCTTGATATTGTTGAGATATTTTACATTCTTTTTTTTTTTTTTTTTGGAGCAAGTCTTTGACATTGGTGTGTGTTTTACACTCACAGCCCATCTCCGTTCAGAATGACCACACTGCAAGTGTCCCATAGCCACAGTGTCCAATAGCCTACTTGTCCCATAGCCACAGTGGCTCATGGCCGCCATATTGGACAGTGGCGATCTAGACGCACACATGCACGTAAACACACGCTCATGCACACGCTGTGCAAGGACAGGAACGGTGCCTGATGTGCTCCCTACCCCACCCGTCCCCCGATACCTACACAATTCCCGGGAAAGGCAGGATCGGAAGTGGCCTTGGGGTCGCATTTGAGGGGTCATGTTGGGCGTTCGATATGCATAACATGAAGGGAACAAAGCACTCACCACTTGCTTGCCATGCCGTCTGCTGAAAGGTCAACATTCTCAGCTCTCCCACCACCTCCTGGTCTATGAGGAAGAGTCCATCTTGAGCCCAGGCCCCCCCCCACGCCCCATGCTCAGCGTCTCCCCAGGCCCCATCCCCTTCCTACTCACACTTGATAAGGGTCACAGCCAGACCAGTGCAGCCCAGGAGCAGTGACACCACCACCAGCAGGCACAGGAACACCACCAGTCTCTCCTCCTGGTAGCACCCAGGACATCTGGACTTCTGACTGAGCTGGGACCCCGGGGTGGCTGGGGGAAGAGAGTGGGGACACAGAGACCAGTGCTGGTGCTTCATAGAGTGAGGAAGAGACACTCGAGCCTCTCTCCAACAGCGGGGAGACAGAGATCCGTGGTCATGACTGGATCACCAGAGGGCGTCGGCGAGAGAGGGTCAGGGGAAGAGAACCCTGAAGGGGCCCAGAAGAGCACATGCTGTGCCTCAGGGCCATCGCTTCCCCAAACGGAGCCCCCTCCCCATCTCCAAATGAAGCCCCACCCCCATCCCATCTCCATTTTCAAATCCAACCCCATCGCCGCAACCTAACACGACTACAACATAACCCAGAACACGGGAGAGAACGTGCCGTGTGCCAAAGCATCCTGTCACACCCCTATTACTGGATCCTCACCCTTATCACGTAGATGTCACTATTATTCTCGGTTTGCAAATAAGTAAACGGAGGGCTTGGCGAGGTCGTGCATGAGTTGGACCCAGCGCAGCTCCTAACGTTTGCGATGCATTACCCTATACTCTCCAGCAGCCCCTGCCCAAGCTGCTCCCCCCTTCTAGGAAGCTTATGGACCTTTGCATCAGGGGCAGAGAATGTTTCCCATGCTTTATGCAAGTAGGAGGTGGGGCCTGAGGAGAATCAAGCAGAGACCCTGGGTCCCTCGAGTCTGGTTTAGACTCAGGGAGGAGGACCTTCTGAAAGGAGACTCTTCTCTGCCCCAGGGTCTCCCTCTGGAGCTATAGGTCTGACTCAAGGATACTTGCTACCATGAGAGGGAAGAGAGGGGCACACCTGGGGGGCATGTGGACTTACCGGCTAGGGACGGCTGGAACGGGGGGCATTCTGGATTGACACCTGGGAGAAAGGGAGAGAAGCATTTATTCGCAAGTTGCTGCAAGACTCTACATCCCAAGATCAACACCTCCCCCATCCCATCCGATTTGTTCCCTAGGGAACTGGAGGGCTTCCCGGTGTCCCCTCGCAGGCTTCTGAAAGGCTCTCCCCGCCGCTCACCCAGTGGAGGAGATGTGCAGATGACTGGGGTGAGGTCCGGGCCTGGAAGGGGCCAGAAAGACAGTGGTTACGCAGACAAGGACTTCAGCCAGGTAAACTGAAAGGTCCCAGCCCCAGATTCTCACCTTTGATCTTTGAGGACTTGCAAGGCAGTGGGGGGTTCTCTGTTTTCTTTCCTGGGGGGGTGGGAGGGGAGGGAGGGAAAGGAATGGTTAGGCCCAGAGCAGCACAAAGGCAGCACTGAGTTTCCTGTACCCCCAGCCCCAACTCACCTGCCCTCGGAGGCCTAGGTGGGGCCATCGAGTCTGTGGAAGAGAAGTTCAGAGTTAGAGCCGGTGTGAGGCCCGGAAAAAGATCAGAGGCAGTGATGGAGCCAGGGCCCAGGCTCAAGTGGAGGGTGAGGGACAGGGTTGAGCATGAGAATGGAACCGGGGTTGAGCTAGAGCGACCAGTGGTCCTGGATCGCCCGGGACTTGCCCGGTTTTCAACCTCAAAGCCCCACATTCCAGGAAATCACTCAGCCCTGGGAAAAACTGGGGCAGTTGTTCGCCGTAAGTTAAAGACACGGCTGAGGGGCGCCTGGGTGGCGCAGTCGGTTAAGCGTCCGACTTCAGCCAGGTCACGATCTCGCAGTCCGTGAGTTCGAGCCCTGCGTCGGGCTCTGGGCTGACGGCCCAGAGCCTGGAGCCTGCTTCCGATTCTGTGTCTCCCTCTCTCTCTCTGCCCCTCCCCCGTTCATGCTCTGTCTCTCTCTGTCCCAAAAAAAAAAAAAAAAAAAAAAAAAAAAAAAAAACGTTTGAAAGACACGGCTGAGTCTGGGCTAAGGATGGAGTCACGGGTGTGGCTGGGTTGAGGATGGGGTGGGGGGACGGTGACGGACACGGGAGCAGGGTTGCGGTGCGGGATGTGGTCCGGACAAAGGGTGGGACTATCCCCGCACCAGGGGATGGGGAGGAAACGCCGTTTAGGTCGTGGTTCTGTGGAAGAAAGGGGGACGACTGTGGCTTTGGAAATAAAGCTGGAAATCGGACTGCAATCGGACATGGGGAAGGGGCCGACTTCGGGGAAGGGGTAGCACTGAAGATGGAATGGGTGGGGTCCATGTTGGAGGTGGACTTGAGGATTGTGTCGACACCAAGTGGGAGCTGGGAGCCGACAGGCCGCAGAGCCCAGGGCCCCCCCTGCCTCATTCGGAGCCCCGGGCACCTCCCGGGTCGGCCTCTCACTGGACTAAGATGCGGTGGGTGCAGCGCCCCGCCCTACAGGGACCGGCCACGGTCCCAGGACACCAGCACAGCGCACTCGACCCTCAGGGGAGCCTCGAAGCCTTCCCTTTTATACCCACTTAGCAGACTCTTCTCGAGACCCGGGCCAGGCACGGAGCCTAAAGGCAAATCTGGTTCCCAGAGTGTGGATGTGAGGAGGCCGGGAGTCGAGGGTCCACTCACTGCTTATGAAGCACCAGCTTTCGTGTCTCAGGACCTATGCACATCCGTTAAGCCCCATCCCAATATCCCCCCCCCGACCCCAGTCTCCCCACCACTACAAGCGGAGCCCTCAATTCCCCCTGGAGATTTCCCCCATTCTCTCGGGCCATCCCTTCGTGGACCTGCTCACCGGGGGCTGTGCCCAGAACCGCCCCTCCCAGTGGACAGGGAGGCCTTCCGGGGCAGGGCAGAGGCACAGAGACACCTGTCATCACCGCGTCTGGCTGGGCACACAGGAGGCTGACCGTGCGTCTACAGCGCCCAGCTAATGCCCCCTGGCCGCTGCTTCCCTCGGGCCACAGGCCACACATTTTCTGCACCCGGCCTCTGAGGAGTCCTCTTACCTGGCTTGGGAGGGAGATCCTTGTAGGGGGGTGCCATGTTCTCGTAATCATCTCCATCCTCCTCCTCCTCTCTGGTCCCTTCCAGACGACAGGCGAGTGAGAGCCCCGCCCATCCCCTCCTCTGTCCCTCGGGCCCCGGTTTCTAGCCGCGGGGTGGGGATGCCGTAATCTGGGTCCCGACCATCCCTGGCTGGCCCCCAGCTCCAGCCCGGCCAGGGCCATACCTGGCAGGTCCTGGCATCCAGAGTTGGTATACATGTGCACGGCCACAGCTAACACGAGAGCCTGAGAAGAGAGGACCGGATGGTATCTGCCCCTGACGCCTCCTGCTCAGGTGCCTGAGGTTTCTCTCAGTTCCCTTTTTCATTAAAATTCAAGTACATGCAAATCCACCTTCGGGGGAACCACCCAAACCCCCCCACACACACGTGCGCGCGCACACACACACACACACACAGACGCACACATCCTTCGACCCAGTTTGGATTCACGCACAGAAGTGGCAACGCCTGCATCTGAGCACCAAGCCCTGGGTGGAAAAAACGGATAAGCTCCTTCCTTCGTGGAACTTGCGATCAAGACACAACAGACACTGAGCTAGTAAATCAATATAGAAATAAGTGGTTCGGTTTTTCATTTTATTTCCAATAGTCACCAAGTATTAAAATAAAATCACGTAGGGGTGCCTGGGTGGCTCCATCGGTCAAGCGTCCGGCTTCGGCTCAGGTCATGATCTCACAGCTCGTGGGTTCGAGCCCCGCGTCGGGCTCTGTGCTGAGCGTGGAGCCTACTTAGGACTCTCTCCTGGGGCGCCCGGGTGGCTCAGTTGGTTAAACGTCCGACTTCAGCTCAGGTCACGGCTCGTGAGTTTGAGCCCCACGTTGGGCTCTGTGCTGACAGCTCAGAGCCTGCAGCCTGCTTCAGATTCTGTGTCTCCCTCTCTCTCTGCCCCCGCCCCCCGCTCATGCTCTCTTTCTCAAAAATGTACAAACATTTAAAAAGTGACATAAAACAGGGGCACCTGGCTGGCTCAGTCAGAAGAGCATGAAGCTTTTGATCTCAGGGTCATGAGTTCGAGCCCCACGTCGGGAGCAGAAATCACTTAAATAAACTTTTTTTTTTAATGACAATAAAATACAATAAAATAGAGTGAGGGATAGGATAGAGGGTAGTGTAGAGAGATAAAGAGGGAAGGCCTCCTGGAAGTGACATTTGCGACAAAATGCTAAAGTGATAGGTGCTAAGTACTCCCACGGTCCACAGCGAACGTTCCATGTTCCACGTTCCTGGCTGAGTTATCTCTGGCTGCATCACAAATTACCCCAAAGCTTCGTAAACAACAGCAAGCATTTATTAGCTCGCAGTTTCCGTGGCGCTGAGTTCAAGAGCAGCTTGGCTGGGTGACTGGTTCTTCCTCGGGATCTCGCATATCCCGTCAAGAGGCTCCCTGGGGCCAAGGTCTCTGTGCTGAAGCTGGGAGATCTGCTTCCAAGATGGGGCGCTCTCTCCAAAGGGCCGATGGAGCGTCCTCCCAATGTGGCACAGGCCAGGGTGGAAGCCATGCCACCTTGGATGCTTTGGCCGTACAAGTCACAAGCTGTGACCGCTGCTATCTTTTTTCACCCCGATCGGTTCCGAGTCGTCGTGGAAGGAGACGCCATGAGAGCGTGAACACCAAGACGTGAGGATCATCGGGGGCCATCCTGAAGGCTGGTCACCACCATCCCATGCACAGAACTTGCAAAGGAAGGTTTTTCACCCTGAGCTTGACATCGACTGGAAGTTATTTAAAAAGTGAGAGTAATCGCTTCTCGGCCTTTTGGCTAAGATCAAGTGTAAAAAGTGAGAGTAGGGGCGCCTGGGTGGCTCAGTCGGTTAAGTGTCTGACTTCGGCTCAGGTCATGATCTCACGGTCTGTGAGTTCGAGCCCCGCGTCGGGCTCTGGGCTGACTGCTCAGAGCCTGGAGCCTGTTTCAGATTCTGTGTCTCCCTCTCTCTCTGCCCCTCCCCCGTTCATGCTCTGTCTCTCTCTGTCTCAAAAATAAATAAACGTTAAAAAAAATTTTTTTTTAAATAAAAAGTAAGAGTTGAAGAGAGAAGTCTGTCCACCTCATTGGTAAAGCAAGGGATGAGGTTTTGACTCCGATCCCAAACCAGGGACCTGTGGGAAGGGGCTGCAGGAAGGGTGGCCACATCTTTTGGTTCAGCACAGATGTGGGAGTTCCCTGAGAGCCAAGTGAAGACAGTGGGGTAAACAGGCTGGAGCCATTTGGAGCATTCTGCCCAAGTGGGCAGCCTGCCTTGTGTTTCTCCAAAGGCCTGCCATCAGCCTTTGGGGCCAACGGCCTGAGAATCACCCATGACTCCTCTCTTCTCTCATTTCATGGCTCTGGCAAGTTGAATTTTCAAAAGATGGCTGCAACAGTATCTGTCTGTCCTACATGTGCTCATGCAACGTGACCTCGCCACTCCGCCAAGGAGTCCAACACTCCCCTTGAATCTGGGACGGTGGCAGTGACTCTCTTCTGACCACAGAATGTGGTGTGACTGACAGCTGCCATGCAGCCTCCACCTGGCTGTGTCAGAACACGTGCTCCCTGTGGCCATGTTGCGAGGAAACCCAAGCCGTATGGAGGTGTTCGCTCAACAGTCCCAGCTGAGGCCAGACTTCAGGCTGTCCCAGCCCAGGTGCCAGACATG